>NC_048220.1:376184-383599 GCF_002007445.2 Ailuropoda melanoleuca
GGAGCGGGCGGGGCCTCAGGATATCCGTCAGTCTCCCGCCCCGCCCCCTGACGGCTCCTGGTTTGGGGTCCTGCACAGGACTCTGGCGCTGCTCCTGGTGTGGGAGCGGAGTTCCTACTTGCTTTATGGGGGTGAGCTGCATAGAAGGTGAGGTTCGCCACCTCCATCCTTTCAAGGCACAGTCAGCCCCAACCAGCGCGTTGAGGTCGTGTGCAGCCGGCCCCCGCCCAGCCAGAACTTCTCGTCTACCTGCCGGCCCCCAGCCCCTGGGACCCCCGTTCCCCTCTGTCTGGGAACCTGACTCTCAGGAGCGGAATCCTGCAGTGTGTGTGCGCTTCTGTGACTGGCTGGCGTCGTGACCGGATCCTCGAGGTTCATTTGTGGTAGCAGGTGTCAGGTCTTCCTCCTAAAGGATGGGTAGGATTCTGTTGTGTGGCCATAGCACAGTTTGTGTACCCATTCCGTCGGGGATGGACATTTGTGTCGCTTCCATTCCTTGGCCGTGGTGACTCTTGCGGCCATATGTGTGCATCTCTCCTAGAGACCCTGGTTGTAGTCCCTTTAATACTCTGTGCAGGAACCACACTCCTGTGGGTTCTCTGCTCTCGATATGCCCTTCTCTTCTGGCACTTAGGATCGTGGAGGGCTCCACATACCAGCTGGGGGGCCTCAGCTCTGACCCTGTCCACATGGAGTCAGCAACAGGTTCAGGGCTCAGGCCCACAGACCACCTCCCTGCAGATGCCAGTCGCAAGCCCAGGACTCACCCGTGCTCTGACCCACCAGTTACAGATCCGAGGCTCCCACGGCCCCCTCTTCGGGTTCCATTAACTTGCTGGATGGAGCAGCTCACAGAGCTCAGAGAAGCATTCTCCTTACTACATTACCAGTTTATTATAAAAAGATGGAACTCAGAAGTAGCCAGACGGGAAGAGACGCACAGGGCAAGGCACTGGGGGAGGGGCATGGACGCACGTCCCTCTCCCCACGTCTACGTGGCCACCAGCCCAGAATCTCTCCAAGCCCGTCCTTGTGGGTTTTTATGGGGGCTTCATTATGTGGGCATGATTGATTCACTCATTGGCGATTGGTGATTGGTAATTGATTCCCTCTCCTCTCCCCTCCCCCGGGGTCAGGGGGTGGGACTGAAACTTCCAACCCTCTGGTACCACGGTTGGGTCCCCTGGCCACCAGCCCCCACCCTGAGGGGCTTTCCACAGTCACCTCATCAACGCAAATTCAGGGGCTTATTATAAATGACACCGTCATTGCTCCTCACTTGGGAAACTCCAAGGCTTTGGAGCTCTGTGCCAGGAGCAGTGACAAAGACCAAGTACGTGCTGCTTATTAGAATTCCCACTATCACAGGCACAGAGACCCCGAGTGGAATCACCAGGTCATTCTATGTCCAACTGTTCAAGGAAACTCCATGCCGTTTCCCTAGGTGCTGCAGACTGGGCGGCTTAAACAACTATGTCTCAAAAGTCTGCAAGCTGGAAATCCAAGGACAGGGTGGGTTTCTGGTGAGGCCTCTGTCCGTGGCACAGACAGTGCCTTCTCGTCGGTGGTGTCCCTTCTTCTATGTGGTCAGGGCCACACCTTTCTGACCTCGTGTAACCTTAATCCCCTCTCCAGGGCCCATCTGCAGATACAGTCACCCTGGGGGGTTAGAGTTTCTGCATGTGGTATTGGGGGCACATATCTGTAACGAAGCACAGCTTTTGAACCCCGCTTCCCCCATCAGCTGCTGTCCCCAGTTTGTGCTCCCCTTGAGGGAAACTCTGAGAGACAGTCCTGCATCTTAATCCCACCTGCGCTCCCCAGAGCCACAGCCAAGGTAGGAGATGGAGGCTGTCCACGAACACCCACAGGCCCTCCTGTGTCTATGGGCAGTGTGTGTCGCCTGCCCCCCTGAATCTGCACACTGCCCCTCCTGCCCTGGTCCACCTGTCAGAGCCCCCATAGCAACACTTCGAGCAAACGAGGCCAGAGGCCAGGCTGTGCCAGCCCCTGGTGTGCGGTGCCGTCTACCCCACTGCCTCACCGACCTCACGCAACCACACCACCTGCCATACCGCCTACAAGTCAGGGCTCCAGATAGATGTCTGTCCTCCGGACCCTCAGCTGCCAGGCACTCCCCTGGCCACCTCCCCGGGGCCCCGACGTTCCGTGGCTGGGACACGGCCTCCACTCCACACCTGCATCCAGGAGGTTGGGCCAACGACGCGTGTCACCAGGCCGCCCTGCAGCGTGTCCCCCTGGGATTAACCAGGGGATCTCTTGGGACTAATCCTGAGGGGACCACTTGGGGAGAAAACTCTGGCTGGCGGAGCCACATGCACCCCAAGGGGCCTCCCCCTGTAAGGGGGCTGCAGCCCTGCACTTAGTGACCCCATGGCCTTCCACCTGTGGTCTTAGCACTGGCCACCTACCCCAGACTGCCCCCTCGCCCTGGTCCGCTTCTGAGGCACCGAATGCCTCTCTGATTTGCTGTCTCTGTGTGGCTCCCTGCTCATCCCCAGAGTGCAGGCAACGTGGGTGCCACACACAAGCCGCCGTCCAGGCCTTCTCCACGGGAAGGGCCCGTCAGTGCGCTGCCACAGCGCCTCGGGGCAGCCTCACCCAGTGCCCTGCGCCCTCCTGTCCCTCTGCTTATCCACCTTCCTCTGGCCCTTCCCAACCCTCCTCAAGGCCATGCTGCCCCAAACCTGAGAGGCGCCTGGTCCTTCCGGGCTGGTGGGTGTGGTGAGGGGCACAGAGCCGCCCCCCCCCGGTCTCCCAGGCCCCTGGTGCCCCTCCTGGCTGGCATCCCAGCTGTGACCTGCCAGTTCTGGAATGTGGCTCCCGTGGCCACTGGCCGCTTGCCCTCCGTGGGGAAGGTCTTCCTCTGCCCAGCCTGGCATTCCACAGGTGACCCGGCACCTCCCTGCCAGCCCAGGGAGGACTGGGAGGAAGCATCCAGGATGACACGGGCTAGGGGTCACGTTCCTCCAGCCTCACGTCAGCCCGTCCCCCAGCCCACAGAGGAGGCTGCTTCCCACCAGCACTGCCACAGGCCTGGCCAGCAGGCCACCTGGGCACCACCGGGAACCTTCCCTGACCTTCCCCGTGGGCACCAAGCCCAGCCCTCCTGGTGCTGTCCAGCACAGCAGCCTCCTCCATCAGGGCTCGTTAAGTGCACGTCAACTCAAACAAAGTCAGATGAAATTTTCGGCTTCTTCCCCAAGCCATTGAAGTGCCCAGAGCCACACATGACCAGTGGCTGCCTCCACCTGCCAGCCAGCGCTGTCCCAAGCCCTCCTCCGGGAAGCCCTCTTGGATCTTTGTGCCAGCCCGCCAGCAGAGATCCCTGCATGTGGGCTGCCCCTTCTCGGGGTGCCCCCCTGCCTCGTGCCTGCAGCTCCACGTTGGAGGTGGTGGGGCAGGGGCTGGGGTCTGCCTGGCCACGGAGGCTCCCAGGGAATCCCACCCATCACCCTGGGTCCAGCAGCTGGATCCATGGGCCATCCCCTCCTTCTGAGGCCACAAGCCTCAGAGGGTGGAGAGCTGGGAGCTGGGAAACCGGCAGGCGTGGGGGTCCTGGACCCTACTTCCCAGCTGCTGCTGGCCAGGGGTGGTTTCCTGTTATTCTCTCCTCATGGTCTCCTCCCTTCCCAAAGGCGGGGAGGAAGCAGCCCCCATTCTGGGAGCGTCCAAGCAGCCCCTCCCCACAGCCCTGCACAGTCTCCCCAAGCAGCCGGCAAGTTGGCTCCGTCTGTGGAAACGGATGACAACCAGACAAGAAGGCCATCCAGTCCGCTCCTGCCCTGGCCACCCCCACCAGCAGTGAGGCAGGGCGGGAAGGCCCAGGCTCTGCCTCCAGTCTGCTGCAGGGCCCAGAAGATGGGGGGTCCGTAGGGGTCAGCTCTGTGCCCTGGGTTCAGTTCTTCATCCTCATGGCCATCCCAGGTGCATGGGGAAACCAAGGCACTCAAAGGGAGGGGTTTGTTCAAGTAGCTGAGTGAGTGTAAAGTGCCAGGCGGACCTCTGGGGTCGGTCTACACCTCTGGGAGTTCACAGCCTTGAGAGCCTCAGTGCTGCGTCCTGTAGGGCATGAGTTCAGGTGTGGGATCAGGGCTATGTCTGCAATGTCCAGGAACTGGTGTTAGGGAGAGGCTGCAGGCCTGGGGCAGCCCGTGACGTCCGTGGGGAGGGTGTGACCACAGAACCTAAGTCATCACTGTGGAAAGGTCACAAAATTGATGGGTCCCTGGGACGGGATGTCCTGTTAACAGGCTCTGGCTGATAGGGATGTGTATTAGCTGGGGCTCTCCAGAGAGACAGAACCAATAGGATATGTATATAGAGAGATTTACCTTAAGGAATTGTCTCATGTGATTATGGGGCTGGCGAGTCTGAAACCTGCAGGGCAGGCTGGGGACCCAGGAGAGCCAGGGTGTAGTTCCAGCCTGATCTGAGTCTGAAGATGGGAGACCCTTGTGCCAGCTCAAACACTCTGGCAAAGAGAGTTCCCTTTGACTTCCCATTTTTGCTTTACTCACGCCTTCACCTGATTAGGTCGGGCCCACCCACACTGGGGAGGTCATCTACTTTACTCAGTCTGCAGATTTAGTGTGAATTTCATGCAGAATCACCTCAAAGACACCCCCCCCCCCGAATAGTGCTTACTCTGGGCACCCAGCCAGTCAGGCTGACACAAATATAACCATCAGACTGATCAGGAACTTCAGGCTTTGCTCCTCAAACCATCACCTGATGGGATGAGGCCCACCCACATTGGGGAGGGCAATCTGCTTTACCAAAGTGTGCTGTCAGTGTTAATCTCATCTACAAACACACCTTCACCATGACATCTAAGCCAGTGTTGGCACAAATCACTGGGCGTGGACACTCAGCCTGACCCACGTATGACTTCTGTATTCAGGGACACACAGCAAACCTGTTTCCCCAGCAGCCCCAGGCAGGTCCTCCTCCTGTTGACCCAAGCTGCCTCAGATTGCATCTAGACCAATTAAGAATGGGGTGGGGGGAAAGCAGATTGAGATACAGAAACTGGACAGGCTACACCCTAGAGACGATTTACAGACGGATGTCAAGATTGTGGTTTAAGAAGAGCCAGTGACCGGAAAGTCCCCGAGACCAGTCCCCAGAGGGGGAGGAGGGTGTCTTTCATCAATGGCACAGGGGTGGGGGCAGATGACCAAGGCTTGCAGGGTCCATGTGTCTCCAAGAGACAATAATCAGATGTCCTATCCCATGTGTGCCTCTTAAAATGTAACACTGACCCACCCAGAAGGATCCTGTTTGCTCCTGGATCCTGCAGGCCTGTGGCTGCAATGGAAATGGTGTGACTTCAGGGCTGGTGACGAGAGTCATTGGCCTTTGCCAGGTCCTCTTGAGCCACCATGCTGTGAGGAGGCCCAGGCCACACAGAGAGGCCCCACCGCAGAAACCCGGCCTCCCCCAGGACAACAGTGCCAGCAGCACACCTCCAAATCAGAGGCTGCCGGTCCCCATGAGACTTCCTCTCTTGCAGAGGTGACGTGTGTCTCTGCTCTGAATCTGAATTGGCTGGGGCCTCCAGGACTTCCTGGGGTGGGGCTCCCCTGGGGGACTCCGTGTGCCCTGAGCATCAGAGGCAGGCCGACATTGGGGTTCGGGTCTGGGTTTGGTCTGGGGACACTAAAGAGGGTTTGCAGGCCAGGAGGGGTTGTCACAGCCTGCTCTGGGTCTGAAGGGGGCTGGGGGACAGCTGGGGTCACCTAAGTCAAGTCGGAGGGGGCTCCTTGCTGGCAGCGGCTGACGCCCCCCACCTGTGTGTCACCCCTTCACCTCACACTGCAGGCTGTGGCCAGTGTCCGGATAATGCTGTCCACTGTCCTCTGCCTCTCTGTCCTCTGCAGGCTGACCTTGCGCTCTGAGTGTGTGGGCCATCCCGCCTTCTTTGTTCTCACCATCTGTGTGTTCGGCTGTGCCCCCCACCCTTGCCCGCTGCCTGGCACAGATAGGCACCCACGTGGCCTCAGCCTTGCTTCTCCCAGCCAGCCTGGAGCTGAGCCACGTGTCCCTGGAGGGCGCTGGTAGACACACACACACGCGTGCTTTCTCCCACGTGTGTGCACACACTTACATGTGCACACATCACACATACATAGACACATGCATGCACACATCACACACCTGTGCACACTTCACACACGTGTGCATGCCCCTCCCTGCACCCCACATGCAATTGTAAACAAAAGTTAGTTTTATTTTGCTTCTTTTGTTTTGGAGGCTGTGTTTGAATTAGGGAGGGGGATGGAGGGCAGAGAAAGGGTAGATAGGAGCACCAGAACCCCTTCCCCCAGAATGGCCAACACAGAAGCCCTGAGCCTGACCTGGCACAAGGTGAGCCAACATCTTTGTAGGACTTCCAGTATGTCCCAGGGCAAGGGGCCATACCACACCAGTGCAGAAAGCTCCAGAGGGTGTGGTCTGTCCACCCTAGGGCCTCTGTCCAGCTGTCTAGGTGGGGAACGGAGAGTGTGGTCCAGGGCTGCCCCACACTTCCCAGAGGAGGATGGAGCAGCTCCCCCTCTGGAGCCCAGCGGGGCCGGGCCCATCTGACCTTGGTTTCCCCTTCTGTACAAGAAAGACCTAGGATTGTTTCCAGCTCTGCAGGAAACAGGAAGTGGGGTTGGGGTGGGGGTGTGGGGAAGGAGCCCCGTTTGCTGCTGTAGGGAGTAGGGACCCAGCACAGTGCCCCAATTCCCCAGGCCAGGCACCCCTGCGTGAGGAACATGAGCTGCTGCAGGAGTGCTGGGGAGGAGAGCCCTTGTCCTGAGGCAGCCAGCCAGCGAGCCAAGAGAGGCTCAGAGGAAAGGGCCAAGCACCCCCACACGTGAGGCTGGGAGTGGCCCTGGGGGCATGAGGAACAGTGCCCCAGACTCAGTCCCATCCACATCTTCCGGGCTTACGGATCCAAGCGGAGACCCTTGCAGGTCCTACCCTGGACAGAGCAGGGACTCAATGCAGGGAGGGGAAGGTGTTGAGCAGGCCATGCAGGCGATGCCTTACCCCCTCCCACCCCTCTCAAGTGTGCCGGCAGCCGAGGGGTGGGGGGGAGAAAGAAGAGGACAGGGCGTGCTCTGGGCCCTGAGTGTCCAGCTCCTGGCTTTCCCCCAGAGCTCCCTACACCAGCCCTGGCCTGGAGGGGGGACAGACAACATCAAGGGCGGGTGGTCAGATCCACACGGTGGTTTTCCCCTCCCTGCTGCTAGCACTGCCCTTCTCTGAGCCCACCCTGGGCTTGGCGCCGGGCCTGGCCTGGCCCCTGCCTGTGCCCGTGCCCGTGCCCGTGCCCGTGCCTCCCGACGTGGCGCTGCCGGACCCGGAGGCGGGGGCGCCGGCCCGCGGAGGCCCCCGGGCCGCCG
>NC_048220.1:384673-400303 GCF_002007445.2 Ailuropoda melanoleuca
CCCGCCCGGGGGGGGGGGGGGGGGTGTGCTCACCACCTTCAGTAAAAGGGGCAGCCCTTCCAGGAGCACCGTGCCCTCCCTCGGTCCTGACCCGGCCTGGGGTATTGATATGGAAACGGCCAGGGCCTTCGTGGGCACAAGCTGGGGAGCAGCCCTGGCTCACCACAAGACCCCTCCCCTGGTCCCTGAGGCCTGCAGTAGCGCCGGCCCCCCATACCCTCCCCACCCCCAGAAACGCTGGCCCCTTGCAAGCCGTGGCCCTCCCCCAGCTCTGGGGACCCCACCCCAGGCCCTGAGAGCCAATAAGGAGACCAAGGCCAGCCCCACTCAGGGTCTGGGGGCTGCGGGGCCTCAACCCAGACCCATGGCCTCTGCCCCACTCAGGCAGGGTCCAGGCCACTGGAGAGGGTCTCATGTGGTCCTGTTCCCAGCACCCCGGAGCCTTCCAGGCCCCCAGCTCCTCAGTCCCCAGCCCCAGCCCCTGGAGCTCCTTGAGTCCCTAGTCTCCCCCAGCAGCACAACCCTCCCCACTTCCATTTCCCCACCCTACACTGAGCCTTTGTTTCCTCCCTCTCCACAAAGGACCCCCAGACTCCTACCTACTCCCCTCAAGGGACCCTGCTGGCCCACAGACCGCTGCCCAGCCCTCTGGGCTGCTTCTCCCTATCGTCCTGACACCACCCACCCTGTCCTCGGCAGTCTTGTAGCCAGGACAGCTCCGCTGGGAAGCCAAGGGAGGCCAGGCATCTGTCCAGGCTGGGGACTGGTCCAGCAAGGCACACAGACATTAGGGCATCTGTGACACTTGGAGACAGCCACGGGGCCACTCATCACATCCCAGACCAATGCTGATCCCCAGGTGGGCCTGTGCCCAGGAGAGAATGCCTCTGCCATTCATCGTCCTGTGCCTCCAGGAAGGGGAGAGGGGCTGCAGCCCCCCAGTGCCCACCCTCCCTCCTTCCTGACCAAGGCCAGTACCTGCTTCGGGGTAGTTTGGGGGCAGGAGACCCCTGAGTGCCTGCAGCTTCTGGCCTCCTCCCTCTGGGCCTGGGAGGCAGTGTGGGCAGGTGTGGCATGGAGCCTCGGAGGCAGGCGGGGGCTCCGGGGAAGCTCCTCTTTATGCAGCTGGGGCCTCTCCCCGCGGGTGGGGGCAGGAAGAGGGGGCAGCTGGGGTTCCTGGGGAAGTGACCCTTCTTCCTCACATCTGTGTGCAGTGCCCTCTCAGAGCCACACACGCACAAGCCCTCCTCAAATGCACACCCACACATGCACTCAGACGCACACCTGCATGCAGCTGCACACACAAGCCCACAGGAACAGAGGCACGCTCGCGTGTGCACACACTAAGAATTGAATCCACAGATGTCCTCACACCAAGACACACACACTTCTATCTGCACACATTTATACACAAACGTGTTGGTGCACACGCACACCATAACCACACTCGGACACACGTGCACACTGACGCACATGTGCACACACTTCCAGATACACAGACACATGTGCCCAGCCCTCCCCCCCAGGCAGGGACACATGCCAGGGGCCCCAACACCCTCCCAGGAGTGACTCCGACCCCCCATCTGCCAGGCTGGCTCCTCTCCCTGGGTTCTAACCCCAGCTGTTCCAGGATCTGTCCCTGCCCCTGACCGGACAGTCCCACCTCCGCAGGAACCCAGGGAAGGGGTGGCAGGAGGGCCCCCAGCTCTTGCTTCCTCCCAAGATGGAGCCCCAGGAGAAGTGAGGAGAGGAGGAGCCCCTTGGTGCGTGGTCTAGGCATGTGTGGGAGCCCTGTTGCAGTGTTTGCTAATTCCTGGGGTGTACATGTCCCCACCATGCCCATGGCCAGCTTGAGGAGACCCCCAGAGGAGGCTTTTGAGCCTAGCTGTAGCTTCTCACACCCTGCCCTGAGGTGTGAGAAGCAGTGTTTTGCACCGGGGGGCCAACCTGGGGGGTCAGAGGCCAAGAGATGAGATGTGTCAGGGATTGCGGGCAAGCCCTCAGCTGGGGCGACAATCTGGGCAGCAGGAGTCGGAGGGAGCAAGGATCCCCTCGTCTTCTCCCAGCGCAGTGGGGGAGTCGGGCTGCCTTTGGGTGGGGGGCAGGGACTCACAGGTGGCACAAGCCTCTGGCTCTTCAGACGAGGGCCAACGCCCAGTGCTGTGTGCACGCGTGTGCAGGGCCCGTGTCATGCACCCAGGGACACCAGGGTCATTCCGAGGTCGGGAGGCGGCACTGACCAGCTCTGGCCTCAGTCCCGTGCAGGAGGGCCCTCCAAATCCAGCCTTCTGGCCCAAGGTGCCTCCTGACATGGGCAGGCGGGTGCAGGCGGTGCAGGCGGGAACATAAACTCCAGTCCTCATCCTGGACCGCTCTCTGTCCCGCACCTCTGCGCACCGTCGGCAAACCTCGGGTGTGCCTCTGGCAGGCCCTGCCTTGCTCCCCGACAGCCTAGCTCACCGGCCACATTAGGAAGCCCATTGGCCCCACACCTGGGACTCCCAAGACTTTGCAGTAACAACCAAGCACACCGGCCCGTCTCCAGGTAACAGCCACCCCTGGGCCAAGACCCCAGTATTGGGGCCTTGGCTCTGCCCCCACACACCTGCACGCCTCCACGCTCCACCCGCACCCCTGCCCACGTCCTTGCCCCACTCACACCTTGCACACACCCTACCCTGCGCATGCCCATGCACCCAGACATGTCCACACCACATCCACATCCTGCGTTCATGCCCTGGCTCACCCTGTACACACCCACCCCTCCACGCCCCACCCCAACAGGACCCTGCATGCCAGGCCTGCCCCGCACATGCCCCCACACGTCTGTGCTCGCCCGCACCCCATGCCCTGCCCCTTCCCCAGCCTGCCTCATAGGCTGGGACTACAGCGCTGTCCCCTATCAGCTTGATTTGTCCCTGCCTGGGGGGTCTCATGACCTGGGAGCCATAGACCTGCCAGGGGTGGGGAGGGGCTGGAATGTCCCATGTAGTCGTGGGTTAGCGTCTGAGATCTGGGTCTGAACCCGTGTTCAGCTGAACAGGACACGGATGGCTCCCCAGGGAATGTCATTCCTGTGCGTGTACATGGTTTTGTACACACGTGTATTCCCTTGCCCGGCAGCTGAAAGGGTGGAAATGCGGAAACATCCATAGCAATGAACACATGCTCCGTGGTCCCACTCTCCAGAAAGGACCCTGAGCTGTGGAGAAGCTGCTGGTGCTGTGGGGCGGGGGCAGGAAACACACCAGAGCATGGGCTTGTGCCAGAGAGCTCTTGAAAGCACGAACGTACATGTGCATGCCCACACACACCCACCCATGTGCAGCAATGCACATAAGCACGCGTGTGCACGCTCACGCACTCATGTGCACACACTCGGGGCACCCACACATGCTTTCATTCACACATGTGCAGACACGCTCACCCACACATTCACTCAGCCCACGTGCCCACACACGCACGTACCCACACAGGCGGGCACATGCACACACATGCCCACACACACACACACACAGGCAGATGCACATGCATGTGTGCACACCCACACAAGCAGGCACATGCACACACACCGGTGTGTGCACACGTACTTTCATGCACATGTGTGCAGACCCGTGCGCCCACGCATACCCATGCACTCACTCCGCCCACATGCCCACACACGCACATGCCCACACAGGTGGGCACATGCACACACACGCCTGCACGTGCCTGCACACACACACCGACACAGGCGGGCACATGCACACCCACACAAGCAGGCACATGCACGCACACACGTGTGCACACACACGCCCACATGCGTGTACACACGTGGGTGCACACAGTGAGGGACATGGCAGGGCATCACAGAAGCTCCCTGTGTCTGAAGCTGTGTCTGTTTGGGTAATAGTGGAGTCATGCAGTATTACAGACTGGGTTATAGAGTCTGACCCAAAGTGTAAAATACGTGTGAATCCACACTGATTGACAGACACAATTGAATAAATAAAAGTGGAAGGAAAGGGAATCCTAAACACCTTATGCAGCCTGACCACATAGCTCCCTGCTCCTCAGGACGGCACTTCCAGAGGACCAGCACAGCAAGGAGGGAGTGTGCAAGCTGGCAGAAGTCCCCAGCCTAGGGGCGCCTGGGTGGCTCAGTCGGCCGGGCATCTGCCTTCGGTTTAGGTCATGATCCCCGGGTCCTGGGATCGAGCTCCGCGTCGGGCTCCCTGCTCAGCGGGGAGCCTGCTTCTCCCTTCTCCCTCTGCCTGCCGCTCTGCCTACTTGTGCGCTCTCTCTCTCTCTCTAATAAATGAAATCTTAAAAAAAAAAAAAAAAGGTAAAGTCCCCAGCCTAGTGAGAAGCCGGCTTGGAGCACAGGTCAGCTCGCACTGACATCTGCAGAAAACCTCCCCCAGGCAATGGGAGCACCGCAGGAAAAGCTATCAGAGACTCCTCGCTCCCCAAGTACCTGACATCAACACAGCCAAGGGTGTCAACACACGTGAACTGAGGACAGGGACAGGACAGCGGATGGGGAAACCCCAGGGGCATGCTCTGGGTATGACTCAATGCCACCTGAGACCCTGGAGGGCACGTGGAGGAGACACAGGCCAGTGGGGTCCCAGGGGGCCAGGAGATGTGAGGATTGATGCTCTGACACTCTGGGCGGCCAGCACAGAACATGGGAGAAGAAGGAATATGAGGGAGGTGTGGGCTTTTGTTAGTGAGAAGGCAGCGACCTTGGTGCCCTGATGATGACAAGAGTGCCCTGGGGGGCTGGGGGTGGTCCTGACCTAGTTTCCTGCCCCATCTCTGGAAGCCCTCCTGTCTGGCAGGTATTTCTCTGGAGGCTGCAAACAGGGAGCAGGGACTTCAGCTGATGACTTCCTGAGCTGCAGGCCCCAGGGAGGACCCTGACCCCAAGAGGGGTGACGGACTGACACAAGGCTGTCCAGTGCTGCCAGGAAGCCAGGGTCACTGAGCTGCGGGGGTTGGTAGGGCATAGAGAGATGCTGGTCTGCAGGGACCTTAGCTCAGTTCAGATGACAGCTCACCCAAAGATCAGTCAGAGCAAGTGTGGGTGGGATCGCAGTCCGCGGGATCCATGAGGAGGGTTCCAGGCTGTGTGTCAGGGTCTGGGAAGGGGCAGGTGCGGGGCTGGGGGAAGCGAGCACTTCAGGGGACCAGCCAGACTGCCGGAGGAGGGTGGTGGGCTCTGGCAGGCAGCAGGATGGCCCCCACATCCATGAGCGGCCTCTGCACTTGAGCTCTTCTCACCCCTGGGTCTGAACAAAGGTCCTGGCAGTGGAGGGGGTGTGCAGGGGGTGAGGGCCAGGGCCTGCCCAGCCAATTTCCTTCCCATCCCTGGCCCGGCTTCCTCCCAGGAGCCCCTCCAGGGCAGGTGGAGCTTCCTCCCACTGAGGTAGGGCTGCCAGGCAGGCCCCCCCAGGACGCTCAGCTCACCACCTCTGCAGAGGGATCCTCCCCTGGGAACCGTAGGGCTCCAGAACCTAGCATCTGAGGCAGCCTCTTCCCCTTTCTAAGCACGCCCAGCACTGGGTGGCCCTTTGCCCACACGTGAGCGCCTACAGACCCTCCAAGGTCAGGGCCTGATCCGCCACGGGACTCCCTGAAGGTCTCCCTGTTTGCTCCACGGTTGTTCCGTGTCCCCCCGACCCGGGCCCCTGGACCACCATCCTGGATGCCTCCGTCGGGTTCCACCCGGACCACCTGGCTCAGAGCAGAGTGTGTATTCTGGGGCTGCCCAGTCCCCAAACCAAGGAGTGGAGAGCCCCCTGCCCCACCCATCTGCCCCCTACAGCTCCAAGCACACCAGTATCCCACTCAGGGTGGACGCTGGCTGCCCCCATGCTCCCCACTGCCTCCCCTCTCCAGCAGGCCCCCCTTCATGCCCCCTCCTGCTCCGCACTCAGCCTGTAGGTTCTGCCCCAAGGAGCCCCATCCTCACAGCGTCCTGGGGCCAGAGAGATGCACATACAGAACGTGTCTGCACGCTCTCCCGTCTCACCCTCGCTCACACACACACCAGCCCCCTCCCTCCAGGCCCAGGGCATGTTGCACCCCCAGCACACGGGTGCTCAGCAGAGGCAGGATGGACTGGGGAGGCTGCTGGGCCAGCACCCAGTCTCCTCTGCAGCCCCTCTCTGCTTCCAGAACGTAAGGGTGCTCCTGCCACAGGAGCCAGGGCTGGGGACAGAGTCACGGGGCTCCTGGGGCTGCCGTGGCAGGGAGCCCGGGAGCCCTGGGAGTGGGGAGAGGGCTGGGACCACGGAGTTCTTTGACCCTGCAGACCTCCCCGGGCCCTGCTACCGCCACGCAGGGTGACTCCACCCCTCCCCAAACCCTGAACTCCTGCCACCCTGCCACCGTATCACCTCCTGGGCACCCCCTGAAGCCCACCCTGTACAGACCCCATGCCCCACACCAGTCTGGCGCCCTGCCCGGGGCTGCCCGCCCGCTCCCCACTCCTGCCTGGGCCGCCCAGACAACTCACTCACGACATCTGTGGCACACTGGGGGCCGCTCCTGGACAACAGGGGTCTGGTCTGCTCCTGGTGACCCTTGGGGCCCAGACCTGAGGACCTGGGGTCTAGCAGGCACCCACGAGCATTTATGGGAAGGAGCCCCAGGCCGGGTCAGGAGCAGTGTGCTCGGCACGCAGGTGTACCCACCCCAGCACGTCTGCCCATGTGTGCAGAGTAGGCCTCCCCAGCCTCCCACCGGGCCTGAACTGTCGGAGACCCAGCCTCTGGACACACTGCAGCTGCCTGGCTGGCGTGGGCTGGCCAAACCGGCACAGCCTGAGGAGCCCCAGCTGCTGGGGAAGGTCCCTGGTGCACCCCCTTCCCGTCCCTTCCTGCTCACCAGCTGGCCTGAGCAGTCCCTGGGGCCCCACCTCCCCCGCCATCCATTTTGTCCCCTGAGAATGGAGTGTGGCCCAGCCAGGCCTGGTACCTGGTGTCCCCGCGTGCCTCTACTGAGCCTGAGACCCCAGGCCTACCGAGAGGGTGCGTGACGCTCGTCCCCACGTGGCTTCCCACATCTGGTTCCCTGGGCAGTACCCTACCTTTTCCAGGCCAGGAAACAGAAGTCCCTGAGCCCTTCCACCTGCCAGCCGGCTGGACACTGTCCCTCCCAGGGTGTGTGCCTGGCCAAGTCCTGGGCCTGACCCAGGGCCACCTCTCACCACCAAGCACAATGAAGGGGGAGGGCCTTCAAGGGCTCCATTGTTCCCCCCAAGGCCTGGGGTCTGAATTCCCGATTGTCCCTGGGGCTGGACAGGGCCCAGAGAGGGAAGGGGCCTCCCCTACTCGCCCCCCTCCCTCTGCACATCAGTCTGGCCCCGCCTCACCTGCCTTCAGGCCTGGGGATGGGGGGGGTGCCCCATAACCCCCTGCATCCAGACCAGGCTCCCACGTACTCTCCTTCGTGCATCTGGGCTTTGGGATAATGCCCAGCCCGCCTGTCTACTTCTGCCTGGGTCCCACCACAGGAGCATGGCCTGGGCACAGACCAGGGCTGAGGACAGTGTTCCCACCCTCCGCAGCAGCCCAGGCTCGAGTGTCCTCCCTGGAACACAGGGACCGGAGTGGGCTCAGTGGACCAGGCACAAGGTGGAAGACAACATTTGGCATGATGCAAGGGTTCAGCCTCCCTCCTGTCCTTTAGCCACCACAGCCCAGCGCAGGGACCGTGAGGAGAGGGGGCTCCAGCAGCATGAGCTCCGGGTCCTTCTGCCCATGCACAGCCTCACGGCACCTCCACGAGGCAGTGGGAGAGGCAGCTGGTCCGGCGCAGGCCCATCTGCGCCTGCCAGGGTCCCCACCCAGCCAGCAGCCGAGCGTCTCCCCGACGTGAAGATGGGGCAAAGAGAGCCCCAGGGAAGTAGTGCACAGGGGGTCTGGGGGCAGCCAGAGCAGCAGATGCCAGGCAGGACACGCTGGCCGGTTAGGGATGGGGCTGCCAGGAGTCGGGGTCCACTGTGGAGGTGTGCACGGCCCGTCCCCAACCCCCTGGCCCAGGACAGGACTCCATGGGCTCATGCACACTGTTACCCAGCAGTTCTTTATTAGGACACTGGCCCAGCTCCCATGGCAGAGGGGGGAAGGGGAGGCCAGGGTCCTCCAGCCGTGGCAGTCTGGGCACTAGCCGAGGCAAGCGGAGTCCCCGCCAGGGAGGACACAGCTGGCAGTCCTTCTCAGGAGTGGCTGGTCCTTCGAGCCTTCTTGATTTCCTGCCGTGGAGAGAGAAGGAGGGTCTCACCCAGGGTCTGGGGTGACGGGCCACGTGGCCTGTCCCGCTGAGGTTCCCCGTGTGCAAGACAGGTTTGAGTCCCGCCCCCTGCGGAGCCCACCTCGGCCAGCGCCTCCTCCAGGGCCCGATAGGCCATATCCAGGTTGTCGTTGATGATGACCAAGTCAAACAGGCCCTGCTCCTTGCCTGGGGTGGGGGGACAGGGTCAGCGCAGGCTCCGGCGGTCCTCCACGGGGACCCTGCTGCTGGATGACCCGTGGTGGCTGAGGAGATGGGGGGGGACACCCGGCGGCCAGGGCCCACACTCACTGCTCTCCATGTCAACCCGAGCAGCAGCCAGCCGCTTGGCCAGGCTCTCCTCCGTCTCCGTGTTGCGCTGCCGCAGCCGCTGCTCCTGAGACGTGCAGGAGGGTCAGCACCTCTGGGGTCGCCCTGCACCCCCCGCCCCTGGGCCCCTCCACCTCCTGTCCCTGGGCGCCCCACCCCAGCCTCGCCCCACCCCCACCAGGATGTCTAGCGACGGCAGCTGCACCCCTGCCCCCAGCTGCCCCCTCGGCTGTGGTCCAGGGCCCCCACCAGGACTTCCAGCGAGGGCGGCTGCACAAAGATGTAGATGGGCCGCAGGTCCGTCTTCTTGATGTTACGCACGCCCTGCAGGTCCACGTCCAGCACACAGATGCGGTTCATGGCCTGCACGGCCCGCACAGCGGCTTTGCTGGAGGACAGAGGGGGCAGGGACCGCTCAGGAGGGCTTCCTGGGTCCAGCAGCCCCCCAAGGCCTCAAAGGGCCTCCGCAGGACCATCACTGCCGGTGCCCTGGGCTCCTGCCTCCCCCACTGCCCTGCACTGGGCGTGGGCCTGGCCAGGGGTGACTACAGGAACCTACCCTAACCCCAGCATCACCTCCACCTTCCTGGAAGTATCTGCGTGCTGGGCCCTCTGCTGGACTGAGGGTGGCTGTGGTTAGCGGCACAAGGGCCCTGGCTGTCACTGCACACCTGCCCAACAGCCCCAGTGACCCCTCTGGGGGCCCCCTGTCCCACCCAGCTATACCTAGGGCCTAGAGTGGAGCAAGATGGGTCTCGTGGGGTCTCTGCTTCACCCTTGCCGGGAGGCTCAGCAACAGGCTGCACAGAGGCATGCCTGGGCCCAACTGCCCACGACACTGCTCTGCGCCTCTCAACCAGGTAGGAGGAGCTGGCAAAGACCCTCTGGACTGGGGGGCGGGGAGGGGAAGGAAGCGGAGGGCAGGGCACTCCCACACCAGCCTAGTGGCTGCAGGAAGGCAGGCTACAGTACAGCCTGGGCACCTAGGAGACCAGATTCCCTGAGTCCTTGTTGCATACCAGTCCCGAGGGGCCTGCGGTTCCCACAATGGCCTGGCCAGGTGGACACAGGTGGCCAGAAGGGGGCAACCTGGGGAGCCCCAACGGCTGCCCCATCTCGATTCCTGGCACGGTGGGTACCTTCCTCTAACTGCCCAGAGAACCCACACAGGACCCCTGCCTAGGTCAAGCCAATGGAGAGCCCCTGGGAGGGAGGGGAGGTGCCCAGGGTGGCCCACCTAGTCCCATACAGGTTCCCCGAGAACTCGGCGTGCTCAATGAAGTCACCCGCGGCGATGTCCTGCTGCATCACCTCCCTGGTCACGAAGTAGTAATCTGCAAGGAGGGGCCATCTGAGGCGTGCCCACAGCCAAAGTGCTAGGGCGCTCGGGGACCAGGCACAGCCAGAGCTGGCTTCCCTGTGGACCTGTCTGCCCACCGAGCAGGGAACACACGTACAGACGGTACTTTCTCACACCATCCCTGCTGTGCGAGCCGGGGAAACCACAGGATTCCCAGAGGGCGGCCACAGGGGGCCTGGAGACTGCTGGCCTCCGCAGAAGAGGCTGGGGGGGAACTTCCCTGGTCCTACTGAGACCACAGAAGATGCCTGTGAAACACAGAGCACGCCTGTGACGCAAGGTCAACCACACACACTCGCACAGAGAGCAGCACACATGTCAGGAGAGATGCCCTGCGGCCACCTCAGCCATCTCCCAGAGAGCCAGTATGCTGCCTGTCACCCAAGCCTGCCCTCCTTGCCACAGGCACACACACACCAAGGGCCCAGCTCACCTTTGCCATTCTCTTCTCCAGGCCGCGGGTCCCTCGTGGTGTCTAAGAACAAGCACTTGGGATCAGTGGGGGACACTCGGAGCCCCACACCCCATCCACGGCCTCACCCACAGGGCTCGGCTCAGCCCGTGTGTGTGTGTGCGTCTGCGTGTGTGTGCATGTGAGCATGTGGGGCTGCAGGTCAGGGTCCGCCGTGTGGGGACCGTCCCCGTGTGTGCATGTGTGTGTGTGTGCGCGCGTGTGTGGGGCTGCAGGTCAGGGTCCACCGCGTGGGGGGGACTGTTCCCGTGTGTGTGCATGTGCCTGCAGGTCAGGGTCCGCCGTGTGGGGACCGTCCCGTGTGTGCGTGCATGTGCCTGCAGGTCAGGGTCCGCCGTGTGGGGACCGTCCCCGTATGTGTATGCGTATGCCTGCAGGTCAGGGTCTGCCGCATGGGGACCGTCCCGTGTGTGCGTGCATGTGCCTGCAGGTCAGGGTCTGCCGTGTGGGGACCGTCCCCGTGTGTGCGTGCGTGTGCCTGCAGGTCAGGGTCCGCCGTGTGGGGACCGTCCCTGTGTGTGTGTGTGTGTGTGTATGTGCGCGTGTGGGGTTGTAGGTAAGGGTCCGCAGTGTGGGGACCGTCCCCGTGTGTGTGTGTGCATGTGCGTGCGCGCGTGTGTCTGGGGCTACAGGTCAGGGTCTGCCGTGTGGGGACCGTCCCCATGTGTGTGTGTGCATGTGTGGCTGCAGGTCAGGGTCCGCGTGTGGGGACCACCGTGTGTGTGTGTGTGTGTGTGTGTGTGTGTGTGTGTGTGTGTGTGCATGTGGGGCTGTAGGTAAGGGTCCACGGTGTGGGGACCGCCCCATGTGTGTGCGCGCATGTGGGTCAGCGGGTGCCCAGCCCCTCCCAGCATGGCTGAACCTCGTCACCCCCTCCCCAGCCAGGGCTCACGGGACACGCTGAAGCCAAAGACACTGCCGTGCTCCTGCAGGAGTCTCTTGAGCAGGGTGCTCTTCCCAGCCCCTGACGGTCCACTCAGGACAACAGGCCTTGGTCCCGACATCCCTGTGGGCGAGGCAGACAGACATCAGCGAGGCCCGAGGGACATGTCCCACCCTGTGTGGGCGGAGCTGGGGGCACTGGACTTAGAACCCAGCTCAAAGCCTGACTGTGCCCCCCGCAGGGGCGGCTAGCTGGCATCACATACAACAGGCACAAACGTGGGGCTTCTCTAGCCGTCCACTCCTGGTCTTCAGCTCCTGGCACCACGCCCAAGACGGCCTCCGTCAAAACAGCAGAGCACACGGCCTGTTCTCACCACTGCCATCGGGACGTGGGGGCTGACCCTACAGGACCACAGTTTCCTCACCCCTCTGATCCGTGGGCCCTGGGAAGCCAGCAGGCGGACAGCTCGCAGCACAGGGCTCAGACACCTGCCCCCAGGAGGAGAGGGACCTCCAGGGAACACCGGTCCTGCCAGCTTGCGCCCACCCGACCACCCTGGCACGCCCGGCACAACCCACCTCCCAGTGGTGGGATGCAGCCTCTGTGATCAGCCTGGGCTTGCTCTGGAAGTGCTGGGAGGGGTGGTAATCCCAGCCTGCTCCCCGCCCTCTGAGCACTAAATCCCTCCCCAAGGCAGCCAGCCCCGCCCACCAAGGACAGACAGAAAAGGCTGCTCCTGGCCCTGCCACCTACCCAGCCACGTGGCGTGACATGTGAGGAGGGCCAGGCATAGACAGCGGAGGCTAGGGTGCACCCCGCCACAGAGGGAGACCCGGGAGGACGTGTGGGGAGCTGGAGCCGATCCCTCAGGGCTGCCCCCTGCAGGGTTCCATCTGGGGGCCCCCAGGGGGCTGGCAGCCTCCCTGGAGCTGCCCTGTGTCCCAGCCCGGGGCCACTTGCTCTCCTAATCCTCGATGTAGGCCAACACAGTAATCTGGCTAAAGCATGGCTATTCTGAGACCACCACGCCATCAGTACATGCCCTGGAAGGACTGGAAATAGGCGGCAACCCAGGAGAGGAGCTGGTCACCATGTGCTGAGTGTCACCTCCAGCAACCCCTGTGCCAGGTGACCAGTTCAAGGACACATCTTCCAACCTAGCAAGACCTAGCAACAGCCTCTCCGTGCTGTGCCCTGGCTTTCCCGCCCACAGGCACAGGCCCACTGCAGCCATCCCTTGCTTGGCAGGACCACCCTGGGTCTGTCTGACTTCCTAGGCACTGCGACAGGGAGGGGGAGAGCAGAGCTGGGGTGGAGGGCGGGGTGCAGGACGGCACAGAGGGGGCTGAGGTCTGTGCACAACATGCCTGGCCTTGGCCTACATGGTGTCAAGCAGGTCTCCCTGGAACCCTGCAGGGTGTTGGTGCTGCAGGAACTCGAGTTCCTCTCGGCCCTTGGGACACGACTTGGAGTGCCCACCTCCAGGGACAGAAGGACGAAAGGAATTCTCCATCAAGGACTGCATGAAGGGGTGCCCCTGGCCCTCCAGGAAGTGCCTGCAGGGACATCCTGGGGCAGGGGCACCCCCACATGCCCATGAGCACCTTGGAGCCCCCAACTATGAACTCCCCAGTGGTTCCTGCCCTGTGCCCCATGCCTGCAGGCAGGGCCAGATCTCTGTCAGCTCCAACACGTGGAAACGGCAAACCTACCAGGAAAGACACTACTTCAGCAAAGGCTGCACGCCGCACACGGAAGTCCCGGGGCCCTACACCCTCGCGGGGCGGGCCACACAGGTGTGACCCAGCACCTCCGGTCCAAATGCTGGTTTCCATCCCGCCCTCCAGGAGGATCTGTGCCACAGAGCCTCGCCCTCCCAGGCCCACCACCCACCACAGTGAGCAGCAGGCACAGGGACACGCTCGGGGTCGGCTGAGGGCACAAGCTCGCGCCCTGCCTGGCTCTGAGCCAATGCCTCACGCTCCCAGCCTTCTCCCACAGGCTGTCCTCCCAGGACACAGCTGGCCCTGGAGCCCAGGCTCCAGACCTCCCCAGTGCTGGGTGTCCCCCTCCCCCCGCCCTCCCTCTGAGGCCTACAACACTGATAATGTGGGGTAGGGAACACCTGCCTGGCACTGATACCTTGCAGGGGTGGGGTTTGGTCATCTTGGGCCCTGCCACAGGCATGAAGTCCTTCCTCATGTGGGTGCCCACAGAGCCTAAGGCTGGCTCAGCTGGATAGGCTCACACAGACCATACCAGGGCAGCCTGGTCTTGTGTCCAGTGGCCATGGTGGCACAGTCCTGACCAAACCCACCTTTGACAGGAGCACACCCAACATGGGCTGGAGCTCCAGGCCTCCAAGCTCCAGCAATGTGCAGTTGTGCCCTCTCCTAAAACACAACACCCAAGTGGAGCTGGGCCAAAGACACTGGTCTTGTCTGTCCCCCAAACAGGCCATGTGGGGGACACATCCTAGCTACGCAACCTTTCGGGAGCAAGGGAGCCAACATCTTCTCACTTCCTCTCCCCAGTGGTGCAAGGCCCATCCTTCCTTGAGAGGAAGCCAGGCCCTCTGAAACCATGGACAACTCCAGCGGGGGGTGGGGGGGTGGGCCAGGGGCGTAAGAACTCTCGAGCAAGAAAGAGCCCAGACCCTCCGAGGGGGGTCAGCCTTGCTCTCATACAGGGGAAACCGAGGCCCAGCACAGGCAGGGCCAGGGAGGGACCTGGAGCCAGAGTCCAGAGGCGTTCGCCCCCACACCAGCACTCCCAGTAGCTCACCCTCACGACGACACCCTTCCTCTTGGACATGGGAGGGTCATCCACTTCCACTCCCAATCACACCACAATGCTCCCTTCCTTCCTCCTCCTCGTCAAGCCGTCTGCACACGTTTCTCAGCTACACCCAATGTACGGCAAAAACAGAAAGTAACAGTTTAGACTTCTTTTAAAAACTGAAAAAACAAAGTTTGGGTGTGGTCAAAAAGAAACAGACGGTATGTTCACCCTCGGAAGTCCCAGAAGCCAGTGTCCATGAACTGCTGATGCCACTCGTTCCAGCCAAAGATCGAGGGCTTGGTCAACGTGTTCCCAGGATTGAAACGAAAGCACAAAGTGCACCTGTGCCAGGTGTGGCAGCGACCTGGGCTGTGAGGGGCCTGCTGCGTACAGTGGTGAGTGACTGTTCGGCTGAGGGGAGGCCAGAGGAAACCACACACATCCCCGGGCCCTGCTGGGTCCTTCATGACCCGTTGGGGTCTGGGAGGTCTCCATGTGACAGAAGACTCCAGGAAAGTCCACGCTGGGCAGGCATGATGCCCAGGAGCCCTCACAGGGGACTCGCGGGACGGCCATCTCAGCCTCTTTCCTCCCATCCCTGCGGCCCCACGCTGGCCACGAACACCTCAGCTTCCACCCTCCTCTTCACCACAGAGGAGAAGGACCAATGACAGCAGGTGAAGTGACACCAGCCCTGGATGAACTAAGTGCACTACCTCTCAATGTTCCCCAAACAACGTCCAATTACATCAGAAGGCTAGTGTCCAGCAGCCCAGACTGACATCTCTGCTCCTGAAAGAAGCCAGAGAGGCCAACCGCCAACACCCTTCTGTGGGACGAGAACCTCTACATCCGTAGGGGCAGGCAGCGCTGGACAGTGGGGCAGGCCAGGACCCCGCAGCCGTCCCGGGGACGGGAGGGGACCCCTCGGGGCGGGGGGAGCTGGGAGGCAACCGCTAGGCCTGTCCTCTGGCTGGGGACTGAAACCCACACAAGAGCTGCACCAGCGGGACGGTTTCCCTGCTCTCGTCTCCGCTTCCCTCCGTGAGCTCAGGGAACACACCGCGCGTGTCCAGAGGCCTCACGCGCTGCTCAGGGGTGGTCAGAACCCGCATCTCCCGGAGCTTCCGGGCGGGCGGTGCTTGCGGCCCGCCTGGGGGAGCGCTGTCAGGTTGCTCCCCCTCTCCGGCCCTCCACACCTTGCAGGCTCCACAACGGCATCCAGCGTGCAGTCGTCCGGCAGCGCAGGTTCGCGTGCCGGCAGAATTCCCCGGGACATCTCGAGGACTCACACGGGAGACGCGGCTTGTAATCACCCAAGCAATAAGCACGAGCGCCGCAGACCCCACTCCGACACGCAGACACGCACACGCACCCAGGCCGGCCCTGTCCACGACAGAACGCAAGGCCCCGCTCCCGCGGCCAGCCACCCAGCCCCGGACGGCGCTCCGGGAGCACCGGGGCTGCGAGGCGCACGACCCCGAGGCCCGGAGCCCCGACCTCTGCCCGCCCGCGCTGCGTCTGCCCCGGGAGGCCCCGCCA
>NC_048220.1:400308-424287 GCF_002007445.2 Ailuropoda melanoleuca
CGCCCGCCGCCGCCCGCGGAAGAGTACGTCATGGACCCGCGCCGGCCCGCCTCAGTCCGAAGGGGTGCGCGTCATAACACAGCGCCGGCGTCGCCCCTCCCCTCAGGCTTGTCATCAACGCCGCGCGGCGCAGCGCTCGCGGATGACGTCACGGCGGTGCCGCTGGAGGACGGGGCGCTCGGTCCGCCGTAACAGTGTACACTGCCCGGGCCCCTTCCCCTCCCGTCTGGCCAGCGGCGGCCGGGACGCTGACACTCGACGCTGCTCCGGAGCTCAGGCAGAGCGGCAGGTGGGTGCGGGAAGGCGCGGCGTCGCGGGGTGTCGAGGGCTCTCCCCGACGGGTGGGCCGGGCCCTGCGGTCAGCCGCCGGCCCTCGAGGGCGACAGGATGGGCCGCATCCACTTGCTTGTCTCCCAGCCTCTCATTTTCCCGCGGGATCGCTTCCGTAGGCGGAGGGAGGCCGGCGGATGCCCTGCCCACGCAGACGGGGGACCTTGGCCGGGAAGGTTCTCTTCCTGGGGTACACATGTCCGACGTCTCAGGCAGGTGTTCGGCTTTCAGCGTCCTGGCTCGTCACCGCGCAGACATCACCGCAGACGCTTTCCGGGGCTCAGCGCTTAGTAACGGTAGCCCCGGGTCTCGGCTCTCCTGCCATCCCGACATCCATATACGTTGTGGGAAGTAGGTGACCTTGGGAAGCCTCCGCAAGCCTCCGCCGTTTACGTTCCGCTCCGTCCTAGAGCGGCTTCACCGACCCCGTAACCCGGTAGAAAGGATCTGCGCCCGGCCACAGGCTTACTGACGCAGAGGCCTGGGCGTCCGGCGCTCAGAAACCTATGCCACGTCGGGGCCGACAGCCTGACAGGGTACCGGGAGGGACTGGCAGAGACCTGGTAATGACTCCCCTTTTGGAGACGCACTTGGTTCTGTGGCTTTTCCTGGCTGGGATTCGATGAAGGTCAGTTAAGTGGGAAATCCTGTCTTTTAAAAAGATGTCTTGTTTTCTTGCCCAGCAGGGCACACACCAGGCCAGTGGCTGACCTCGAGCCTTCACGTGCCACAGGGGCCCTCAGGAGGAATGGCCACCTTGGGCAGGCTGCTTGGGTAAGCAGGGGCTTCCGGGCCCCCGGGGACTCCTGTCATGGGGCCATCTAAGGGCAACCTTCCTAGCCAGTGTGTTTATCTGGAGGACAGGTACAAGCAGGTCCGGATGGATGCTATGGCAGGTGTCGAGGGAGGAATGGAAGCGGCTTGTGAGTACTTAGCACCAACACATGGTGGTGGTGACGTTCCTATTCAGATCCTGCAGCCCAGCCCAGCTCTGGGTCCTTGGAGAAGGCCATGCCTTCCGGCTCTTCCCCCTGGAACTGCCCCCTTCCTGCCCTTCCCCTCAACCCTTGGTCTCCCTGAGATGAGAAGTATGGTGTGATCAGTGTTGCCAGAGAAGCAAAGCAGAGCTGGCTTCTAATGGGTTCTGTGGAATCTGGGAGAGAGGGATGGAGCACCTGAAGCTGTGCATCAGTGTGAAACTAGGCAAGGGACTCTGGTGCAATGTTCCCTGCAGAGCCCTTGTCCTAAGAAGGTTCATGTTAGAACCACTGTAATGGTGAGGGAGCATCCACTGTCTTCTCAAGGGTCACTTCCAGCCCCATCCCGCCAACCCGTGGTTCTCAGGGGTGGCCTTGTCCTGGGCTCCCTGGCACCGCTCCTACGCTGCCTGCCTGACTGCAGGCTCTCCTGGAGCCGGAGCTTACCACGCGACTCCTCTCTGCCATCTCCATGACTCTAAGGGCAGGGACTGGGGTCTTTTGTCAAAGCTGACTGAGGGCCTGGTTCAGTCTCTGAGACTTCCCAGCAAACAGGTTGTGTTCTTGCCACCAGGGCAGCAAAGTCTAGTGGAGGAGATGCACCCTCATTCATCCTGAGGGGCTGCTGGGAAGTGCAGGGTGTGGTGGGAACACCCCCCAAGGCAGGTGCTGCTGGGCTGGGGCTGTGCTGTTGCAGGGCACTCAGCCAGGCTGCCTTGTGGACGGAGAGGTCCTGAGAGCATGGGGACTTGACTGGAGCCAAAGGGGGGACCAGGCAGGAGGCCATGGGGATGGTTTGGGCTGGATGCTGCTGCTTGCCTAGTGAGAGCCTTGGCAAAGGCATGTGGTGGGTGTCTGAAAGAACGCTTCTCTCCACAGCTCCGGGGAGTTCTGGAATTTTGCTTTGTGACAGCCTGAGGTCTGAATCCAAGTTTGCATGAAAGTGGGCTGCAAGGGACACTGGGGGCCATGGGGCGGGAGAATGTTGCGGGGTCATGCAACCTGGTAGATGGCGCACACGGGGCTTCCTCTTTCCTTCTATCACTTTCAGAGTACATGCCCTGCTGTGTACAGGAAGCCCAGGTGTTTGCCATGCTCAGAAGCCAGGTGGGCTGCAGATGTCTTGGTCTGCTCCGGCTGCCCTAACAGAATGCCTCAGGTGGGGCAGCTTCCTCTCTGCGGTTCTGGAGGCTATAAGTTTGAGGCCATGGTGCCAGCAGGGTTGAGTTCTGCTGAGGCCTGTCTTCCTGGCCCTGAGTCCCTCTTCTCTCTGTCTCTTACAAGGGCACCAGTCCCACCATGGGGGCCCTTGTGACCTCATGTAATCCTACTCACCTCCTAGAGTTCCCACGCCTGATGTCATCCCATGGATGTTAGGGCTTCGATGTGTGAATCTGGGGAAGACACAGAGGTCCAGGCCATGGAACTAGGTCTGTGTTCCTCTGGAAGTCTGTTTCCTGCCTGATCCTTGTGTCCAGTTCCTGAACTGTGCAGTGACAGCACCTTGAGCCCACTGGGGCCCCAGCTGCTGACCTCTGACTTCACTCATCTGAAAGCCTCCTGCACTTGCCCCAGCAATCTCTTCCGTGGGGCAGGAGCTACTCTGACCCTGCTCCGCTCTGGTGTGCATCACCGTGTGCCCCCATAGGAGCTGAATGGCCTGGGCAGCGTGGGCCCTCCGGTCCCACCAGTGGCCACTGACCAGGGTGTGTGTGTGGTTCTGTGTCTATCTGCAGCCTGCTGTGGCAGCATGTGGTGACAGGGGCTACTCCGGTGCGTTACCACCTCCACACATCCTCCTGGCAGGCCGACAGCAACAGGGCCTTGCTCACGCGTGTGCACCGACAAGCCTACGCACGCCTCTACCCTGTGCTCCTGGTCAAGCAGGACGGCTCCACCATCCACATCCGCTATCGGGAGCCACGACGCATGCTTGAGGTATGCTCCCCTCCCCAGCGCTCCCTGGGGTGCAGGTCCTGGTGGGCTGGCCTGTGGCAGCCACTCCTCCTGGGCCTTGTGTGCTCAGTAGCCATGGCAGCTTGAAGGGGGAGGGAGGGCGAGCCATGAACTGGGATTGCTGAATGAGGAGAGGGAGAAGGAAGAGTGGAGTTCCCTCCACTTGTCAGGACCAGACAGCAGCTGTGTGTCTAATGACTATCAGTGTTGGGAAAACAAGCAGAAAAGTTGCTTAGAGATTGAGAGCTTTGACGAGAGAGAGAGAACCTAGCAGAAGGTAAAAACCCTCCACGGCACAGTGGAGTTGAGGAGACATGAACAAGGCCCAGGGCCCTCTGAGCAAGCCCTGTGCATGCCCCTCCCCAGATGCCCGTGGACCTGGACACCCTATCCCCAGAGGAGAGGCGGGCACGGTTCCGGAAACGAGAGACCCAGCTCCGAAAGAAAAAGGAGGAGAAGCCAGAGCTTGGTGACGACTTTGACTTGGAGCAGTACAAGCGGTTTTGGACAAAAAAGTGACTGTGCCTAGAAGCTGCCTTGGCCGGGGATGCCATAGGCAGGGAGGTGTGTCTTTAAATGGTGTGTTCACAAAGCTGTCTCCACGTCCGCTTTCCTTCTGGTGCGACCAAGCCAACCGGCTGGTCCAGTATTGGGTCAGGCTGTGGTGTTCGCACAAGGCCTGAAGGGCATGTGAGCCACCAGTGTGGGAGGAGAAAAGGGGGAGTGCAGAGCCAGCCCCCTTGGGCCCTGGGGCCCCCTCACCCCTGTCTCACCTTCAGCCTCAGGGCACTAGGGGCTCTCCTGGTGAAGCACAGTAGCCACGGGGATGGGGTGGGAGGAGCAGAGTGGGAAGCCAGGACAGGCATACCCTGTCCCTCACTGGGGTTCTCTCAGCCGCACCCGGCCCACTACAGGAGGCGCCATCAGTCCCGTCATCCACTCCACCGGCTCGAGGCACATCGCAGCAACAACCAACCAGACTTTCTAGGGTCAACTGCCATGTTTTTGCTCTGGGGGTGGGTTTCCCCCTGTCCAGGCTTCTATAAGACCAAAGGGGCAAGTCCCAGTCTCTGCAAGTGCAGCCAGCCTGGCCCAGGCCTGGGGCTGCCCCATGTCCTGTCCTGGGCTGTTGATCGTGGGCCCTGGCTATCAGGCTGTGTCTCAGAAACCTGAGGGCCCGCACTACAGTGATGGGCAGGACGTACAGGCGTGACTGAGGAGGAAGGTGGCTGTATCTGTGGCTCCCAGGGACGGGTGCTGGGCTCTCAGTCCCCACTGGTCCACCAAGCACACTGCCACCAGCCGGTTCCTGGGGAGAGGTCCAGGGCCTTGTCTGTGGTCGCTGTCCAAAACCAAGTTACTCATCACACTTGTGGAAGATGGCAAGGCACTTTCCTTGAAGGGGGGTCACAGAGACGGACGCAGGGGTCTAGCAGCAGGGGACAGATGGAGCACAGCACGGACATGTGGGGACTGGTAGCCACAAGGCAGGGTGGGTGTTGGTGATAGGAAATTACTAACATGGATCTTCCAGATAGGGGGTTTCTGGCAGAAGCCCTGTAATGGGGTTGTTCCTGAAAGCAGGCCTGGCAATCCCCCCAGCTCTGCATAGGAAAGTGCCACTCTGCTGAGGGTGAGGGTCTGATGGAGGGTTCTTGCCATAACTGGGTGCTGTGGAGAGGGACGGGAGGCCCAAGGCCTGTCTGCAGAGCTCTGGGAATCCGAGTGGTCTGGTGTAGCTGAGAACCCCATCTGCATCTGGTCCTTCCAGGTCCCAGAGACTTGGTGTCCAGGGATCCCAATCTCTGGCCTCCGCAAGACCCTTCCCCCACCCATTTGGGGGACTTCAAACGCTGTCTATGCTGATGCCTCCCAGTGTCCAGGCCCCCCGAGGGGGCGGGGGCTGAAGGCAGGAAGGGCAGCACGCTCTGAGCTGACCCTGCTTTGCTCACCACAGCCGCCCCCCATAGCGCCATGGCCACGGGCTCCTGCCGGAGGAGCGACACCCGTGGTCTTTCTGAGCTCTGTGGAGGGGCGCGCCTGTGCCTGCCCACCTGCCCTCCCACGCTGGAGCCCCCGCGGGACAGCCCCGACCCAGGGGCCACGCGTGGGCGAGCCGAGGCTCCAAGACGACAGCGCTGCCGGCCGGGAGCCTCCTCCCCCGCGCTCTCTCCGAGAGCCGGCCCCTCTCTGGGCATAGCCCTGGCACAGGGCGCACACGCGGAACGCAACTTCGGGACCCTGCCCCTCGACCCCGGCGTCACCCACACACTGTGGTTTCTAATGACAGCCGTCGTGCTAGCGGGACCCTCAGCGCCTATGTCCACGCTTCCCCCCTCCAACCAGTGCGCAGACGCGTTGCTTGGACCCGGGGGAGGGGAGCTGTGAGCAATGCGCAGGCGCGTCGGGGCTCCTGGGGCAGCTTGGGACGTAGAGGCGTGAGGCTGTGACGCGGGGGATGGGGAGCGGTGCGCAAGCGCGCGCGGCTCTGCCGGGCGTGCGCCAGTGTGACGTCAAGGCGCGCGACGCGGGAGCTGGTGCCGGTGCCGGCGCCGCCCAGGGCGGCGAGGCCAGGGCTTCGGAAGGCCGGAGGGCGGTGGACGGCCTGGCACCATGTTCGGCTCCAGCCGGGGCGGCGTGCGCGGCGGGCAGGACCAGTTCAGCTGGGAGGACGTGAAGACCGACAAACAGAGAGAGAACTACCTGGGTCAGCGCGGCGCCGGGCCCGAGGGTGGGGGGGTGGAACCAGGGGCGAGAGGGTCGCGGGTGAGAGGGAACAGGTGCGCGAGGTATCGCAGGTGCGGAGAACCGGGATGCGGGAGCTGCGGGTGCGGGGAACAGGTGCGCGAGGTATCGCAGGTGCGGAGAACTGGGACGGGGGAGCTGCGGGCGCGCGGAACGAGGGGACGCGGGGTCCGCGGGTCCAGGGTATCGCAGGTTTGGACAACGGAGGCGCGAGAGCTACGGGTGCGGAAACGGGGGCGATGCGGCAGTCGCGCCGACCCCGCGGGCCGAGCACTGGGCGCTGCATCCCCGCAGGCAACTCGCTGATGGCCCCGGTGGGCCGCTGGCAGAAGGGCCGAGACCTCACCTGGTACGCCAAGGGCCGGGCGGACGGCGCGGGACTGAGCCGGGAGGAAGAGCTGGCAGCCGTGAGGCAGGCGGAGCAGGAGGCGCTCATGGCGGCGCTGTGAGTGCGCCCCGCGGGGTCGGGGGCGCGCTGGGTGGGGGGCGCGGCGGGGACGGAGGGGAAGAGGTCCGGGCGAGGCCGGCTGCTCCCTGAAGCTCGCACGCGGCCCCCGCAGAGGCTACAAGAACGTGAGGAAGCAGCCCACTGGCCTGAGCAAGGAGGTGAGGGGGCCCTTCCGGGGGTGGGGGGCGAGGCGGGGCGATAGAGCGGCTGCGAGCGCCCGCGTGCCCTCCGCACAGGACTTTGTGGAGGTGTGTAAGCGGGAAGGAGGGGACCACGAGGAGAAGGGAGTGCACCGGCTGCTGGGCCTGGGGAGCTCCAGGTGCGTGGCGAGGGGGTGGATGGTGCCCGTTCCGCGCGTGGAAGCAGCACCCGGCAAGGGAGGAGGCCCGGGGCGTTCTCATCGTGGTCTCGCCTGCGTTCCTGCAGCGGCTCCGCAGGTCGAGTGGCGTTGTCCCGAGAAGACAAGGAGGCTGCCAAGCTGGGGCTGTCGGTGTTCACGGTAACTGCCCTAACGCGCTGGGATCCCGGTGCGTTTTCCCTTGAAGGGACCCTCCCAGCTTCCTGGCCCTGTCTGTGGGCATCCCCCCCCCGCCAAGAGTGCCTTCCCTCCGCAGCACCATCGCGTGGAGAGCAGTCGGCCAGGCTCCTCTCCAGTGTCTGCCAGGAAGAAGCCTAGGTCAGAGGAGGAAAAGGCAGAGCCTGGGTAAGGGCTGCCCACCCCCTGCCTCTCGGTGTACTGGCTGCCTCTTGGGTCAGCGCCATTCCCAGCTCTCACTCCTGTTCCCTCGGGAGTGTGTTGCCTGTAACCACCTGCTGGGGCCCCTGGGGTGGGTGTGCTCAGATGGGACCACGTGCAGGGGGAGGGCAGGATGCACCCCCACCCCCTGCTGTTCTGGTATCCTGAAGCAGATGGGCTGCAGGGGTTGCCAGCTGGCAGCAAGGGTGGCTGGAGGCCTGGAAGGGGCAGCGAGGCTGCAGTGACGTAGGTACCCTAGGCAGTTTCCTGCCACAAGGGGAAAGAATGCTGTATCTGCTGGTCACCAGCAGGTATGGCCGGCACATCATGAGACTCTCCCCACAGCCCCGAGAGCCACAGGAAAAGCAGGAAAGAGAAGAAAAAAAGGAAGAAGAAAAAGCACAAGAAAGAGAAGAAGAAAGACAAGGCACACAGGAGCAGGGTGGCCTCGCCGCTGCCCCCCGCTTCTGCTGGGTAGGTGTGCCTCTGCCTTAGGGTGGCCTGGTGGGAGGGGTAGGGCAGCCTCCCATGGACGGGGTGTCCCTGGTCTGCCCAGATCCGGGCATCGCAGGCACCGCTCTGACTCCGACGACGACTCCTCACCCTGCACTAAGAGGCGGCGCCGGCACCACAGTGACTGACAGGGCAGCTTCCGGAGGGAGTCCCACCTGCCCAGGACGATGCACTGGCCTGGGAAGGCCCTGGACAGCTGCTTCTATTTTTCTTTAACTCACTCTTTGTACTTAAATAAACTTATTTTAAGGGGAAAGTTTTTCATACTCCAGGGAAAGTGGTAGCCACATGTTCCAGTACAACCAGCCCGAGACTATGTTGGGAAGGGTACTTTCCCCGTGCTGGTGTCCTGCAGTCCCATGTGGGCCTGGCCTTGACACTAACTTCCCACCACTGGGGACAAGCTGGACATTTAGATCACGGGCACAGACTTGTCCCTGGAGTGTCCCCCGCCCCGGGGACCTGCCTACTGGGTCCCTTCTGCCTCTCCTGGGTAGGGTGGGGCACCAGCTCCTTCCACCAGGCCTCCCACTGCCTCTGTGGGGAGGTGTGCACAGAGCCGTTACACTAACCTCTTATAACCAGCTAGAGTGAGGATAAAACCCAGGCTGGATTCATAATTAAGACAATTCTGTCTTCACAACCCTGATCCTGGTTTTTCAACCTGTTAGTGGAGATGAGCAATCTTGGGTGGAGGCCAGACTGGGCATGGCAGGAGGCCTCTGCTGGGTATCTCCAGCTGGCCAGCAGCCATACTGAGTTGTGGAGCAGGGGCAACAAGAAGGGCTCCAAGTTGGAGGGATGGCTTCCAAGGAGCAGGAAGGGGCCTGTGGCAACATGGAGCTCGGCCAGGGGTTTTCCGCTGCTCGGTAATAGGTCACCTGGGTGGGTGGGTGGGTGTGTACGCGTGCATGTGCATGCTGCGGAGGGTGGACGTGGGGAAGAGCAGGCAGCCCACACACATGACCCCTAAAGCTGGCCCTGCGCACAGCCCAAGGCCTGGCACTGCCAGGCTGGACCACGATGGGCACTGGGCCACAGCTGCACCTGCCACAGAGGGAACGGTCAGCTGCACGGTCTAGGTCCCTAGTCAGGGACCTTGTGTGTCCAGAGGCAAGTCGTGGGTCACTGGCACCCAAGCACTGGAAAACCATGAAATAGTTAAGAGATTTTATTCTAGTAGCTATAATTACAGTGCTTGTTTGTCGAAATGAAAACTGAAAACAAGTATACAAAACAGTTGATTACTAATCGTGTATTGAAAGCAGTAAGAGGTTCCACGACACCAAATAAACCAGTTCTGAGGACTTCCCCAAGATAAAGTTTAACAGCTCCAGCTTCTTCAGTGTTTATCAAAATACAAAAGAAAACAGTAGAGGTCGTCGTTTCGATGGCAAATCTGACCCTTGCAGGCTGAGGGAGTGAAAGCACATGTAGACGGGGGCTCCAGGGGCTGAGGCTCTAGGGTGACTGGCCCGCCCGCCCGCACTCCTGCTGGTGAGACCCCAGGCAGCCCAGAGCAAGCCAGAGTGCCCACACGGACCCAAGGGAAGGCCGGGATCCCTCCGAGGGGTCCATGAGCAGTGGCCGCAGCCCCCAGCCTGTCTCCTGGGCAGCTGTGTAAGCACAAATACAAGCACAAACGCTAGGGGATGCGGGATGACCCGAGACAGAGTGAATCACAGGGACCCTATCGTGACCATGCAGAATGGACTGAGGCTGGTTGTGCCCTGCCTCACGTTCCCGACGGGCAACGGACCACGGGTGGACTAGACTCTGGCCACCGCTGCAGAACCGACACGGCACGTTTCTCCCTTCTGTGTCCAAGTGTCCTCCTTATCTTGTATTTGTAACTATTTTAAAAATGCACTGAGTTCGGGTTAAAAACCAACCACCAAAATGGATTTCAACACAGATCTAACGCCCAAGGAGGAGTGCCAGGCTGGTCGACACAGCAACTCCTGGAGGCCCCGTGTGCCTAAAATCCCTTCTCAGTATTGAACTGTGGGTTGATTCTCTTTTTACAATAAAAAAAGCTGAGTAATATTGCATAGGAGTACCAGAAACTGCCTCGTTGGGAACAAAAACTATTTACATTAAATAAAAACCCGGCTGCAGGCTGCGTCTGCACATTTACAGCATGGTGAAGCACACTGTGACCGACCATGGAGACAGCTTCTGGCACTCACACCACATGAGAGTAAAGCAGGGTGGAAGGAGGGAGTGGGGGGAGGGGCGCGGCTCACTTCTGGTTCCGGAGCTGATTGGACAGCCAGTCCAGTCCCTCATAGAGCCCATCCCCGCTGGTGGCACAGGTGGCCTGAATGTACCAGTTCCTGTGGCGCAGGGAGTGCAGCCCCAGCTTGTCCGTGATCTCCGCTGCGTTCATGGCGTTGGGGAGGTCCTGGTGGGAGAGGCCCAGCGGCCTCAGGTCAGCAGACTGCAAGGACCACCCCCACCCCACCTTCCAGCTGCCCACACAGGGCGGCGGGGTCCCGCATGCGTGCGTACCTGCTTGTTGGCGAACACCAACAGGACAGCATCCCTGAGCTCATCCTCCGCCAACATCCTCATGAGCTCCTCACGGGCCTCGTTCACACGCTCTCTGTCGTTGCTGTCAACCACGAAGATGAGACCTGCCGAGCCGCGGGCATTAGGACAGGCGCCGAGGGCATCCCCAACCTCTCCTGCAGGCCACAGCCCCTCCACTCACCTTGTGTGTTCTGGAAGTAGTGGCGCCACAGAGGCCGGATCTTGTCCTGGCCGCCCACATCCCACACGGTGAAGCTGATGTTCTTGTACTCCACAGTTTCCACGTTGAAGCCTGTGGGAGCATGGCTCAGGTGAGCCTTCCCCAGAGCCCCCCTGACCCCCGCCATCGCCCCACCACCGCAGCCCACTCTCCTCACCTATGGTGGGAATGGTGGTCACGATCTCACCCAGCTTCAGTTTGTACAGAATGGTGGTCTTCCCCGCAGCATCCAGGCCCACCATGAGAATGCGCATTTCTTTTTTGCCAAAAAGGCCCTTGAAGAGGTTCGCGAAGATATTCCCCATGCTGTAGACGGGTGGGAGCAACACTGGCCAGAGAAACCTGTAGAGACAGCAGTCCCTGGGTCTCTGTGCTGCCACGGCCAGCAGCACAGAAGCAGCTTGGGGCGCTCCCTCCAGCTCCGGCAGATGGACAGGCCTGACTCCTAAAAGCTCATACAGCAGAAGACGACAAAACCTGGTTCCCAAGCAGCAGAAACGGAGTCCTGCCCTTAGAAGGGAGCATCTGGGGATCTCAGGACAGGGTGACTGGAGTCGGAGGCTGCTGTCACCTAAGGAAGTGATCCCCACGTCTGCTCTACCTGCCCTGGGTGTGATGTGTGACACGTGACAAGTGGAGGAGGAATGCCAAGCACCTCTAGAAACACCCATCCCACCAGGGACACAGGCCAGAGCTGACCTTCACCGCTGTGCTGAGAGCTTAGCACTCACCCACAGGCAGGACTTGGAGACAGACCACACCTGGCCTCTTGGGCAGCACGACAGCCATGAAGTCCGAGGGGGAGCCTGTCAGGTGGGCACTTCCACCCCAGTGAGGAGAGGCAGCCCCTAGGCCGCATCAGGGTCCCCTCGTTCAGAGCAGAAACCCGGGCCCAAGTCAGGTGGGTAGGAAGGTGCTGGAAGCCATGGCTACAGCTGAGTGGTGGGCCACCCACAGCTCCCCACCCCCCACCCCCCAGGGCACAGGAGGTACTTTCATTCTCAACAGTTTCCTTTCCAAAGAGGGACTTGGGAGAAACAGTCACTTTCTCAAATGCAGACTGCTGAGGAATCTGGGTTTTCAGCACCTAGCAAAAGCCAAGCGCAGGGCGTAGGACAGTCTTCAGACAACAGAACGGTCTGTGTGGACAGAAAGCCAGCTGGTCCACAGCAGCGTGTTCTGGGTAGGCACAGACAGAGTGCTCCTGAGGCCGGGAGGGAGACTGGGAAGCAGCCCAGGAAGGAGACCTGCCACCTGCACCTGTCCCCAGGAGTGGTCAGGAGCTCCCCAGGCTCTGGAGCATGGACAAGATGCAGGCCCCCCCCGCCCTCAGCTCTGAGGACAGGCTCAGGTGGTGTCGCCAGGTCCCCACTGCTTTTGGCCCTTATCACCAGTGAGCACAGGGCACACACACATTCCCACTCCCCTCTGGTTTCAGCAGCCAACACACCCTGGCCAGGTCAGTCTGCCTAGTCATTCCGACAGCGGCCAGTCACCACTGTCTCCAAGTATCAAAAGGCGCAGCATTCCTGTTTTACTTGGTAGCTTTCATGCTCCAGCAGCCCCAGGCATGCCCAGTGGAGGCCTTCATACTGGCTTCAGTGAACTTTTTTCCAGTCATCGTTAAAGATTTTAAGTCCTCTCCACGCCCAACATGGGGCCCGAATTTACAACCCTGAGATCAAGAGTCGCACGCTCCACCGACTGAACCAGCTGGGCACCCTGCTTCAGTGCATCTTTGACACGTTTTATTCTTTTGGCTGTGAGCAATATTACCTATTCAAAAAACCAGAATTTAAAATAATCTTTACTGTAACATTTCCTTCTGCAGACAGCCAATTTTCCTAACACAGAGGAGGAAAAATTCTCTGGGAAACACACTCTTTCAATGTCAGTTCTGCCAAAATCACTAATGAAAAGATGCTCAACCCAAAAAGACAAAGAAAAAGGGGGCGATGAGTTCTGAAGGCCAAGGGAGTGTGGGTGGGGTCTGACCTCATGTTCTTCCTCAGCTTTGCAGGGAAGGGACCTTCCTGGAGCCACAGACCGGGGCTCTGCTGCCCGCATCCAGGTGGGAGGATGTGGATGTGCACCATGCTGGACACAAGGACACAGGGTGCTGGACAGGCTGGATCACGACCCCGCAGATGTGCACGTCACCCGCAGGCCTCCCAGCCAGAACCTATGGCTGCTTGTATCTGGAGGACCCAGAAGAGCTGTGCCCTAGCTCCCTCTAAAAAGCCGCCAATGGCGGGGGGAGCAAGACAGAAGACTATTTAAAACGAAAAAACTAACAACCCCCCCAATCCACACACAGCCCCAGGCAACAAGGCAGGAATCTGGTGCCTACAAAACAAGGACAGGCTCATGGCCAACCTGACAACCAGAGTAAAACACACACACACACACACACACACACACACACACACACACACGATAAAAAAGATTAAGAGCAATTTCAAATTTCAATTGTATTTAAGAATCGTAAAAGGGTGGGGTGGTAAGCAGTCCCAGATGGCTCAGTCAAGGTTAAGCATCCAACTCTTGGTTCAGCTTAGGTCTTGATCTCAAGAGTCCTGGGTTCGAACCCCGTGTTGGGCTCCAAGCTGAGCATGGAGCCTGCTTAAGATTCTCTCTCTCCCTCCCCCTCTGCCCTCTCACTCCTCCCCCCCTCAAAAAAAAAGAGAGAGAGAAAAGAAAAAAGAACTGTAAAATGGGCCAAAGACCGGATACCTCCCCGAGTTAAGATGTACATATGGCAAATGAGCACATGGAAAGATCTCCTTAGGGAAATACAAATGAGAACCTACTAGAAAGGCCCAACTCCACAACAGTGACGACACCACAGCTGGTGTGGACGTGGGGCAGCAGGAACTCCCATGCCTGGCTGGTGGGGTCACAGGACAGGACAGCCACTCTGGAAGACAGCCTGAACTGAACACTCTGACACCACAAAGGAGCTGAAGCTACGTCCACACCAAATCCTGCTTTACCCACAACTGCCAGAAGTCAGAAGTCCCCAAGCCGTCCTTCGGAAGGACAGTGCCTACATAGATTGTGGTCCACCCAGAGGACGAACAGTCAGCGCTGGAAAGAAGGACGCTCCCACACCACCCGACGCAGGGGAACCCGCACTGTGTGTCACTGGGTGAAAGATGCCCATCCGAGCAGGCTACTCGCCCTGTGATTCCAAGGACAGGGCGGCATTCTGGAGAAGGGGGGACTGTGGAGACAGGAGACAGAGCCCCTTGCTGGGTGCCGGCAGACTCGGGGGAACACAGCGGGGCTCCGGGGCCGTGAAACCCCATCACTCTGTGTGACCCTGCGGGCACGGACACGCGTCCTTCCACACTCGTCCAAGTCCACAACACGCACACACGGAGGGTGACCTCCTACAGAAAGGAGGGGCTCCGGCTGATACAGCGTCAATGAGGGTCCATCGGCTGGTGGGGACGCTGACCTGAGGGCGGCTACGTGCCTACAGGAGCTCCCCATTCCTTCCCCTCCGTTCTAGGGAAGCCAGAAACTGCTCCAAAGTCTTTGGGTTGGGGGTAGGACAGAAATTCTTAAACAAAATTAACATCTGACAGACAAACTCCAAAAAAACAAAGAGCAAAGAAAATTATGGGGAAGAAACTCTTCAATGGTCCAGCTCAGGAGAATAGAAACCTCCAGACTGAGGGAGCCTGGGGTACAAACACTGAGAGAGACAAACTCTGAGGACACCAAGGGTCAGAGTGCTTTATGAAGTGACAGGGCAGTGCTTCCAACCTGTAATTCTATACCCAGCCAAGGTAACGATTCAGGGGAGGGGCAGAACAAAGGAGGTCAGGTCAGACATGCACACCTTCCTTGCAAGGTAGCCACGGGTGAGGGAAGCAAAGGAGTATCCCAGCCCTCGGAAAGAAGGAGGCACGGAGGCAGAGTTCCAGAGAAGGGGAACACACTAGGCGCATGGCTAAAACATGGGGCTTGGCAATCCTAAGCCAATTGGGAAAAACATCAGCCAGTCACCACCTGGCTCAATCACAATACGGTTGCTGTCACTGCTGGGTATCCAAGAAGCTGAGGCCAGACCTCTAGGGGTCAGGGGCGACCCTCACTGCCCGAAGCAGACAAACTGAGGAATGTTACCAGCACACTCAATTTAGAAATACAGACCTCACAGAGGAGCCATGACAGGGGCTATCTCTGGGAGGCAGGAGGGGAGACTGCAACTTCTACTTGTTTTACGTTAACGTATCTCGTTCTTACAAATCGACACAAAATCCTAGGGACTAAGGAGTGAAAATGTCCTCTGTACTCTCCCCAACCCACCTGTGGGCAGCAGGACCATCTCGGTGTAAACCTGCCCATCAGCCTCCTCCTAATGTGCCCCTGCCAGCCCCCCAAAACCCCACTGGCCCACACATTGTCCCTGGCCCACTGGGCTACGCTGGGCGTTCATTACCAGTGTGGTCCCTGTCCTGCCCACGTGCTTTTTCAACAGATCAAAACCCTAGAGCCCCGTGGGGATGAGCATGAAGTCTTAGGTTTCAGACACTACCACACACAGCAGCTGCTCTCTCCAACTACTCTAGAAGCTCCTAGACCTGCCATGCACCTGGTCCACGACCTAACGCAGCATCCACTGCAGGAAGCCAGAGCCAACCCGTGGCCTCTCGGCACAGGTTCTGATGTGAGGGACACTCAGCCGAGGTGCTATGTCACACGTTCTGCCACCAGAATCCCTGGAGCTCAAGTCAACACCTGTCTCCCAGGTTAACTGTGATGACCCTCTGCATCAGGGAGCCATGAAAACACGGACTTTCTCAAGAGGGTCCTCCGGCCTGGGAGTCAGCACCAACCCCACAGCCCTGTGGGAAGGGCCACTAACAAAGAATGTGGTGACCTACGTTCTCCGATGCAAAGGTCTCTCTAGCCACAGGCCAAGGCCAACAATGGGGCCTCTCTAGGGAAGGCAGTCCAGCAAGATAAAAACACAGCTTTGTGAGTTTACACCCGTTCCACTCCAATCAATGAATACCACGTGACCAGTTAAGCTGCTGAGAAGTGAGTGGCGCTGTGGCCTCTACCTGCACCCCTGGCGTCCCCTCCAACAGGCCTTTGAGACTGCAGGACAAGCCAAGCCATGGGAGGTGTCTGACTCGACAGACTCTCTAGCAGCGATTACCGCCAGGACGCGAACTGCCTGCAGTCACTAGCACGGAGAAACCACCAACCTGGAGTTGGGACGTGGGAAACGAAAATGTGACCCAGGAAGGCCAAACCACAAGGGTCTGGGTTCCATGCTGTGCTGTACATGGGGAGTTCAGAGGGACGAATCCCCTACTCAAATGAAAAGCAGAGGGACGTGAGCTTTTCCTCTTTCCGCCTTTCTAAAAGTCAAGTTCATCGGGCACGAGTTACACATAGAGAAAAGTGCAGCTCGGCAGTTCACACACTCAGTTTTGATATCTAATGTGAGAAAAATTAACGCAGAAAAGACTTTCCCAAACAAGCAACTGCCTTCTCACAGCCACCTCTGTGCACAGACTGTCAGTCACTCCAAAGCCCAACCCATTCCTGACACGTGGAATTTAACGGTACAAGGAAGGGGTCAACATTTGTTGGCGGATATGGTCACAAATAATGTGCGGCACACTGCTTTCTGCACACCAGCCTGGGCCTCCAGTGCACCGGCAGAACACAGCCCTGACCCATCCCCCCACCTACAAGCCCCACGTTCCATCCTGCTGGAAGGGCTCAGGCTCCTCCTGTGGGCAAGCAGCACATCACGTGTGGCCCCTATTTTGCAGAAATCAGTACGTGCCAGACTAGTGATAGGCAGATACACCTCACAGCCCTAACACAATTGTGACAAAGACTGGAATCAACACACTCACAGGGGAGAATATTCAGCCTAGCACACTCTGCGGACGTAACTACACTGGCTGACTTTTTTCCCATCCAGTGTTATACACACAACAGACACATACCCTCTGAGTTCCAAGTATGCAAACAGTGACCCCTCGAGCAGGTGTATATTGTGAAATGGTCATCACGTCCCACAGCTACAGGGTATTTTCCTGTGAGAACTTCTGCCCTCTTAGGAATCTAATACACAATCCAGTCCTGTCAGGTAGTCGCCAAGCTGTACTCTCCGTCTCAGGACAGCCTCTGGGCCACCGTCACCCATTTCCCCCACTCCCACTATGAACTGTCAGTAGGAAACAGAACAGCAAGCACACACACTGTGGAACTCCACCGTTCTGACCTGCACTCGCAGGCCGGTTCTGAGGAGTGGTCCACGGTGTTTTCCCATGCAGCGACCCCACACACCCAGCCCCGAGGAAGGAGAAAGAGCCCCAGACCTGGAAGGCCAGGACCCTAACACTCTATAACCACCCTCACTCCGCACACTGCCTCTGAGAGCTGGAGGAGGGGCGTTACCTGGCAGGTCTGACTCAGAAGGCACAACCAGTGAGATGCAATGTCGCGTCCTCTTTGCCAGCTTCAGATTCAGAGTTAAACGCCACAGCTAGAAGTGAGTTTCATTATCAGTGTAGCTTGTCTACAGAACAGGCACGTCCAAGAGCCACTAGCCACTAACAGAACAGGCACAGGCCAACAAGGCACAGGTGGGAACAGCCCGACTGCAATTAATCCTACTCACCACCAGCTACAAAAACCAAAGCCCTTAACTTTGAAATGATTTTTAACTTTTGAAATGATTTTCCTCGTAGCTTCCCCTTACTCAGTCTGCAAGTTTTACATACTACTTTTTTAACTTAACTATCCTCAAAACAGCTCACCAAACTTGTGTTTTTATGAACTCTATAGATGGTAGCAAATAACCAGACAGGCTGTAGCGTGATATACACGACATGCATCAGAGGCCACAGAACACCAGTCACATGGCCTCCAACTGGAGAACAAGGACGGATGAAGACACACAGTCTGTGCAGGACACAGAACATACATGCCACTCGGTCCCCAACTGCACTGCCCGAAGATGAGATACACAAGCTGAGGCCTCGCCAGGATGCCGTGTCAGGAGATTCCCTCAGCTGCGTGCACTTGTCCTGGCGCTATTTTCTCAGGCCTGATTGGTCCCTGGGCTCGAGGCCTTCCAGAAGACACAGACATTTCTGGTCCCCACTCCTAATGTGCCCTCACATGTAAGCCACTCCACTCTGGCTTACATGTTAGGGGCACAGATACCTTCCCTCTGACCCAAATGCAGTCAAGTCTGAAGGACTCATCACTGAAAAGAAACCAAAGACCAAAAAAGCAAACTTGCATTAACCACGACACTGAAATGCACAATAAATTTATCTGAAAACGGGAATTCAAGTACTTTGTGACCACAAGGCAAAGAAGCATCTGAGAAACCACGGGCTGCTCTAAACCACCCATCACCCTGAGAAGCATCCTACCACCAACCCTTACCAATCTGCACAGGGTTAGTGACTGGTCCTTTTCAGGCCGGCTACAACTGTAGCTCAACATCACCCAGAGGACCAGCAGTCTGGGATGGGTCAGGAGACCCCAAGACCCCACCCCAAAACCCCCAGTGCCTTCTCCATGAGGGCGCCCTCAAGCTGGGACGTCACCTTCCATGGGAACAGTCCTCTCTGCACCACCCTTCTGGGTGCACCCTGGCCACACGGCAGGGCTGAAGGTCACCATGCTCACAAAAGGAGCAGCTGCACAAGAACAGCAGCGCTAGGCATGAAGGCTCCACCATGCAACAGGAGTGGAAGCCTGGCAGCACATGCCCTCTGACCCCAGCTCCAGTCAGCACATTCTCAGAGGTGTCTTTCATAGCAGGGTCCCCACAAATGTGCTGAAGCTGCTGCACCTGCTCCTGTGCCTCCTCAGAGCGGCCACCGAAGCCTACCATGCAGGCACAGGGAGCAGGGCTCTGGGAGTGCCAACCACTCCTGCAAATCACCCAGAGCGGCCAGGAGGTCCCTGAAGCTCTCTCAGCACAGAGACATTGGGGGAGGGGGGTAGGCCAATCCACACCCCTGATTTCTGTCTTCCAGGGACCATTATGGAAAACAAAATTAAGAATTTGCAGCCCCACCTCTTTTTCTAGAGACGGCCTTCCTGAGGACATAAAAAAGCCAAGCCAGCAGAGGTTCAGAGCCTCTGCTCAATCCCCCAGCAGCTCTGTCCCCCTCCAGTGGCCTTGTCAGGGTGGCCACCAGTGCCAGCTCAGAGCACTCACAGGCACAGGGGCTCAGGGCCTCTCTCCGGTGCTGGTCCTGTCCCAGAGGCCACTGTCCTCATGGGGACTTGTCATGTCTGTCCACCTCTCCACGGCCTCTTCTTGCCTCTGGGCCATACGTGCGACCCTGGGCGGCCCTGGTGCCGGGGACTCCTGTTCACACACCTGCCTGTGCCATCCTCTGCTTGAAGCCCCTCTACAGTCCCCATCCACCCCTCAGATGAAAGGCTGGGGTCAGCATCCTGCACACTCACATTCTAGTACCACTGCTCCAAAAGGACACCCCCCCGCAGATTCCTCTCCTACTGCCCCCCCACAGACTGAACCCCCAAACATAACCTAGCAACCTCCTCCTAGTTCCTCAGGCCCAAACCCCAGAGACACCCACAACGTCTGTCCCCCTCATCCCCTAACCCGCCTGCTTCACCAGCAACTGCCTTCACCTCTCCCTCTGGAAGGCACAACCCCTTGAGTACCTGCCTGTGCCCTGGCCCCCTCATCTCCTCTCTGGCATCCCAACAGCCCGTGGCTTCCACCCCACCAGCGACAGGCCTGCTGGTCAAGTCAGATGCCAAGCTACGGTCCTCACCAAGGTCAGGGTCGACACCCCCATGGTCTCACAGCACCATGCTGCCCTCTCAACAGGAAGCTGGCAGTCAGCACAACCAGTATCCACCTCCGACTGCAAAAACCCCACCGTGTTGCTCCACCTATCACATAAGGGAGAACTAAAGGACAGTGACTCATTGTCAAGCGTGCACTTCCATACCGGGTACGACCACACTCCACACCCCACAGAACCACCTGCCAGAGACGGCTGTGAATGCACACCATTACAGCATGTAGCAGGCACGCAGACACTGGGGGTGGCTGTTCGGTTTCTCCTGCGAACAGACAGCAACTTTTCGTAGGTTCCACCTTATTTACAAGGTAGCTGCATTCCTGGAAGATGCAGAACGTCTATTAAAACCACGCCAAAAAGAAAAAAGTGTTACTTCTGTATGCAAAACACATTTATGTTTAGGAAACTGAGACTTTTCAATTACATGAGGTCACAGAGAATGCATTCTTCCCAGTCCCAGAAATTCCTGAAATACCCTTTCTGGGGGGCTAGGCCCACGGGCTTGCAGCAGGCCTCCCTGCCCTCCCCACCCAAACTGCTCCTGGCGGGCCTCCAAACCACCAGGTGTACTCCTGCCAGAGGGCCTCTGCACCTACTGTTCCCCTGCCTGGCAGACACTTTCTGTTTCTCCCACAGACCCACAAGACCCTACTCCCTTACAGCTCTGCTCAAATGGCACCTGTCAGGAAGCGTTGTCCCCGTGCCCCTCCCCAGCCACAATCCTGCTCTGCCCACAGCCAGGGCACCGCATGTCCACCCAGCCTTGTGCTCTGCCAGTGGGGATTCCTCTGCTGCTCACTTCCCTGGGCACCCATGAGATCGACCATCAGGGAGCAGAGGAAAAAACCATAAAAACACATCTACCATGGCCCATAGGGATTAATCACACATCTACAAATAGGCTTTTCCTAAAAGCAAGTTTGTCTGGAAAAACCCATCAAGTCAACAATGAATTTCATGCTGGGTCAGTCTGACGACCCTCTGACATTCCAGGGAGGCAGCCAGGGCTGCAGAGACATGGTCTGCTACCCTGGACAAGTGTGTGCATCGCAGCAATGTCCCACAGCACAGGACCTGCCCTCAGGTACTGGCAACTAAATACATTTTCTTCCCTCTCCCCAAGAGTTGGCAAAATCCTCCATCGCGTTGACAAAGACAAATGCTAAATGCTATAATTATTTTCGGCAAAGTTTCACCACCCAAATCATCAGAACAGAGTATTTTAAATATAAATTAGCAGATTCAGTTAATTAGGAACCCCGTGCTCACCTACAGACAATAGCAACATTCCCAAGAAAATACACTGTTGGCAGCAATTTTTAAGACAGCCTTTGTTTTGAATCCTGTGATCAAAACGCTGGCACATGGAATTCTGTCTTCATTCCTACCCCTCATGAACGAGACTAGACGCAATCTTGAAATTGTTTCCTTGGCCATTTGCACCTAGGTCAAACTGATGGGATACGTTAAAAAACAAAAAAACAAAAACAACTTCACGTTAAAAGATATTAGAGAGCTCTAAGCACCAAATTTTCTGTTTGGCTTCCATATATAGCACCACACAAATGATTCTGTATGTAATACAAACTGAAAGACATCAGGTATTTTACACAGGACTTGGCATCTGGAATCCCTTCTAGCTTGCTAGCATCCCTTTGAGGAGCAAAACTTATTAAATTCTGATTAAACACATATTAGTGTTTCCAAAATCTACCGTACACTTCCAACTCCTGAAAATGTGCACAGATCATTACTGGGCCTCCCGCTAATTTATGCCATATACTAACCGTCACCTCTGTGGCCTCAGTGAGGTACAGAAACGTTTGCCTCCTACACAGAATCAGCCCCATATTGGTAAAATCTTCCTGCCTTCTATGCTTTTTTTGTTTCTTGTCTTTTTTCATCAGGGCTATTTGCTGCTGACAGGCTGCCAAGCTCCTGTGGCCACAGTGTGCAGAGACCAGGACACAAGGGTCTATAGGTATCCAGTGGAGGTAGGTACATCCCGGCACGACCCAGCCAGCTTTGCCATTGCTTCCAACTCACACAGGAGTTGGGCAGGCCGGACTGCAGGGGACAGCCTAAGAGACTTCTAGGGATACAGAGCTTTGATGCTTTTTTTGTGAACTTTGCCACATTTCTTTCAGCTCATCAGGCCGATCTGTCCGAGGATGTGCCTACCTTCCAGAACAGTAACAGAGCTGTAACAAACGCTCCAGCAGATACAGTACACCTACGCTTTACAGACTTCATAGTAATCACCAGAATAAGCACCTAAGGATGACGTCAATCAGCAGAGAGGTGGCACGTGTGACCCGGAGTCCCCTCCCCCACTCTGGAGTCACCCCTCACCCGTCCCTACCCTAGAACCAACCCCCCCCAATAACCCCCTCATATTCACACTCTGGACTCACCCCCGACCCCATACACACACTCACATTCTGGACTCACCCCCCCAACACATACTCATACTCAATATCACACTTTCTCTCACACACATTCCCAAAGCTGTCCTTTCCTTGCCACTAGGCAGAGTAATATCCGATGGACTACTGGGTCAAAATCATTTCTAAGAGACTGAACACCCTCCACACCAATGAGGAGCAGACCGACCACAAGATCTAAGTTCTTATTTAATTTTAAGAAGCCAAGGAAGGAATAGCAGATTTGAAGAGCAGACTGAAATTCATGTATCAAGGCCATTCTTGTTTGGAAGACTCTGCAGGAAACGGACTCGACTTTCTCAAAGCAAGTTCCTACACCCTTTATTAGCTTGCACAAGGTTCATGCCTGAGGCCAAAGGACTCTGGAGATGGTCTCGGCAGCAGAGGGCCCACACCAAGTGTTACTGAAGCAAGCACGAGAACCAGAGTGCACCCTCCTGTCCTTGCAAGCCTGTCCAGGCTCCGGGAGCGGCAGCTGAGCAAGCCGGAATGTCCTCTTCATCTTGTGGAAGAGACACAGCCAACAGCTCGACCACAGGATTGAAAAACCAGAACTGTGAGGAGCACACAACCCGTTTCTGCTTTCTACTAACTTTCTTTTATTTTATTTTTTTTTTTTTAAAGATTTTATTTATTTAGTTGACAGAGATAGAGACAGCCAGCGAGAGAGGGAACACAAGCAGGGGGAGTGGGAGAGGAAGAAGCAGGCTCATAGTGGAGGAGCCTGATGTGGGGCTCGATCCCACAACGCCGGGATCACGCCCTGAGCCGAAGGCAGACGCTTAACCGCTGTGCCACCCAGGCGCCCCTCTACTAACTTTCTTTTAAAAGTGATCAGACAGCATGTGAGTCAGCCATTACCCAAACCAACTATTTCAAGTCTTTTGAAGTAGTAATTCTGAATACCTGCCTGTGAAGACAGCCCTCCCAGGAAACAGACTGTAAGGACCAAGTGATATGGATTACTTTCAACAAGGCATTCCTGAAGACAACCTTGAGGAGGCCCATCTCCATTCAGCCCATTAACAAGACAAGATCTTTACAGGAGGATAGGAGCTCTAACAAAATGGCCAAATTTTGTGATGAACACATACACACTCAATTCCCTTTAATTTTGGACCCAGCTGGTGACAGTTTTGGCCACTTGTGTGGTTGGAGAAAACGCTACGTGACAACAGCGCACACCCAGTCAGCCCCGCACGTAACATACTGTGAACGGTGGGTCTCAGCAGTGCCATGACACAGCGGGGCATCTCACACTCCACAGCCGGAAACGCAGAACCAGTCATACAAACAGTGGGCAGAGAAAAGTGCTGACCACTCACTCACTAGTTCTGAAAAGAGAACTACAGCTGACCACTGAACACCAGTAAAAGGACGAGGACACCGCTCTCCACAGTGACTTCCGGGACCGTTCCAGAGCTCTGCATTCCCTCCTCCAGCCAACGACTTCTTGTGCAATTCTGCTCAAGCACTGAAGACGGCAACTCAGTTTTGAGGAAATGGGAGGGTGCCACCCAGTTTAGAGAGCAGTCTGAACTGACCACCTAATATTGCTAAGTACTGTGCATGAACCAGCAAGCCTCATTAACACAGCTACAATTTCACACGCCCCACCACCACCCTGATTGAGCAACAAGCAAGCGTTAGAACGCAGGGCTGGGGAGGCAGCCTCGACCCCAAGAAGTCGTTCTACAGGTAGATCAGAGATTACCAACTAGGAAGGAAGGGTGTTCTCATCTTTGCCAACGGCAGCCAGGAAGTAACGCTGGGTTGCAGTTAAGTTTTGATTAAGGGGCCCTGCACCGCCGCGGGCTTGCCCGGCCGGCAGCTGAAGCCTCCTGGTGCCACAGGTGCTCCCACTCGGACCCCAGGACCCCGCCCCACCACACCGGCCCAGGAACGCGGGCCCCGCCCCACCCGCGTCCTCCGAGCCAACAGGAACTGGGCTCAAACCTGGCCATCGCGTGACCTTGGCGGCGTCCCGGGCCCCGGGCTTCAGTTTCCTGGTCCTCGAGACCCCGAGGCGGGAGGCCTCGCAGGCGGGGAGCAGGAAGCAGAGCTTCCTGGGGAGCCCGCGGCCTGGGCCGGACTTCCGGGCGCCCACCCCGGCGGCTCTGGGGGGCGCGAGACCGCGGTGGGAGACTCGGGGGGCCGGCGGTGCGACCGACCCCTGCCCCGGCCTCCGTCCCCGCCCTGGTCCCCGTTCCCGGCCGGGTCTGGCTCCTAGCCCCCGGCCCC
>NC_048220.1:424387-441973 GCF_002007445.2 Ailuropoda melanoleuca
CCCGCCCGGCCCCTGCCCCTGGCTCCCGGCTCGCCGCCTCACCCTCGGCGGCCGCGGCGAGGCTACTGCTCCGAGCCAGGCGTTGGTTTCGCTCCCACAAGATGGCGGCTCTGACGGCGGCCACGTCAGTGCCTGCTGCCGCGGGGGACGCTGGGGAACGGGGCAGGCCCGCCTGCGGCCCCGCCCCCTCTCCACCACAGCGCGCACGCGCAGAACCTGGGCAGGGGGCGGGTGCGCGAGGACTAGAACTCCGCCCCTCCCTGGGCCGCGCCCCTCCCGCCTCTGCGCGTGCGCACCCGCCTGTCCTCGCCCGGGACGCCGTCCGCCTGCGCCTGCGCTGAGCTTCTCCAGGACCTCGCGGTGTAGGACCCGCTTGCCCCTTTTGCGGATGCAGAGACTGAAGCGGGGGTGGGCGCGGCTGCCGCGAAGAGGCGGCGCCAGGGTGCACGAGAGGGTACCTGTCCCCTTCCCGACAAGGCGGTCGCCGCGAGACCCGGCAGTTCCCGGCGGTCGCTCTCCCCGGGCGCCTACCCCAGATGTGGAATCGTGGTCACCACTAGTGGCCCGGTTACCGACGTGACCCACGCAGCCCCTCGCGCGCCGGAGGAGCCCACCCGGGGGAGCAGACTGCCATCCAGTAGCACAGGCCGAGCAGGAGCCCGGCCGGGCAGGGGACAGCGCTACCCCCGGGGCCGCCGCGAGCCCAAATCCTGGCAACCTGGAAGGAAGAGACCCCCGCTCCGGGAAACCCTTTTGGGCTGATCAGAAGGGAGATGCGGACAGTCGCGGCCCCTCTCCACGGTCTTCAGGCTCAGGGCTTGGCTGTGGACCCCACTTAGGACCTTACTCTGCCCTCCCGCCAACCCCGGGCCCCTCTCCTTTCTGCCACCCGGGCTCCCTCCCCCCACCTTCGTGCTACTTTGAAGGGTCCCACACCAGAGAGGGCTTGTTGAGATTGCTGGAGGCGCTCCAAACTCGTGTGTTGTAGAGGGCACAAAGCAAGGCCATCACCTGGGCCCAGGGGCCTGCCTGGCAGAGAAGGCCTGCCCAGCAGCCTCCTGCGTCCCCCTGCCCCCCTTACCCACCTGCTCCCCTTGGGCAGGGCCCCGTCCTTGCACTGGGGCAGCTGCGATCCTACCAGCTGCTCAGTCCTCAGACCCTCCTCCAGCCACAAAGAGTGATTCCCTCATCTTCTCAGAGGCTGATGGCCCCTTGATCTTGTGGACCAGACGCTGCGGACCCACCTGGCAGTCCCAGCCTCCCCCAGATCTCACCATTTATAAATGAATTGGTCGGTGGTCTGCACCTCAGCATCCACCCCCAAGGCCCTCCTCCCTCCCTGGCCTGAGGCTCCCAGCTCCAGTGTGGCCCCCATGGACCTGCTTGGGGGTCTCTCCTGCCCTGAATGTGCCACCAGTGCTCATGCCAAGTGCCCTCAGGGGTCTGTATCTCCAGGAAGCGGGACAGAACCTTCTGGTGGTACTGACTCCACCCCCAGAGATCCAATCCCCAGCCAGATGTCTGCAAGTGGTCACTGTGTCTTCAGAAGCTTTCTTTGAAATTTAAAAAAATAGAGGCAGGAAGGAGTGTATGAAAGATACACGCACAGTTTTAAAAAGAATAATTCCTGTGTACCCACTTCTATGTAAAGGAATTTACCTTCCTCTTGATTCTGTCCTTCCTGGTTTGTCTCTTCTTGGGGAAAGGGGGCCGCTTTAGCCCAGGCCAGACAGGTATAGGGCTCATCTGGGGAAGGATCCATCAGGGAGCGAGGACGTGCCAGGCAGGGAAACTGAGGCCCAGGTGCTCACCTGAAGGGCCTCCCTGCCCCTCTTCCCTGGGGTCCGGGGTAGGGACACCCTTGGGGACAGATGATGAAGGGGGTGCCTGCCCAGCTTCTGCCAGGAGGGGGTGAGGTGAGCTGGCTGGAGGGCCCTGCAGCCTGCTGTGGAACTTGAGGCCCCCAGCTGATTATCACCTCCAACCTGACCGCCAGTGGGGGCCTCGCAGGGGCTTGCAGTCAAGCTCCTCTCCTCTGGGGGTTCCCAGGCCAAGGACCAGGTCAGCCGCAAGGATGCTGAACAGGAAGGTCCCCCCCAGAGGGAACTGAAGGACTGGCTGCAGCAGAGGGGCAGAGGCAGGAGAGGGGGCGCCGGGAGTGTGGGGTGGAGATGCTCACTCCCTGCGGTCCCTGGCCTGGCAGGCAGTTCACGCAGCTCTACAAGTGGCACCCGTGAGGTGGGCCTTGTTCACGGTGGCTAAGCATGCTCAGAGCGGCTGCAAGCCCACCGAAGGTCATGAGCCTGGAGGCTGGGGTTGAGGCCCTTGGAACTCGGCCTGCCTCCAGCAAGCCGGTGGGATCCTTCACACTTCTGCCAGCCTGGCCTGCCCCCAGGACACCCCAGGACACCAGTGCTTCCCGGCCTCTAGCTGCTGTCTTGTTACATGGGGCTATTCCAGGTCACTACTTAGCTAAGGCCCTCACCATCCAGCACCTAGTTGCAAGAAGTTTTATCCCCTTTAAGCCTTCCTTGCTCAGTGTGCAGGGAGGGGGCCTCTGGTTACCAGAGGGACCCCGAGACAAATTTCTGTCCAGACAGGTGGGTACTATAAGGGCCCCACATCTCCCTCTGCTCTCCTCCCTTCTCTTGCAGGCCTACCCCCAAAGCCTACCCTCCTGCACCTCCCTCCTAGTGCTGGTGGCAGGAATCATGGCTGTTTGATGACAGGGGCCAGCCCCCACACTCACACCTCGTTCCCCGACCCACCCCAGGGCTGCCCTGCCCCTTGTCCTGGGCTGGAGGCTGGAGCCAACCAGGCCTTGACTCTGGCCTCTTTGGTCATGCCGGAATCCCATGGCTGGCAGGGGATGGGCTCGCCTGTGTCCACAAGCCAGCTGAGGGGCAGCACACGGGCCACAGCCTCATATCACACGTGGGACAGGTTTGTGTTAGGGCCCTTTGAACATCCCCGTTCTCCCCATGCCCGCTTCTGCCTCAGTTTCCCATCTCATGTCAGTGTCCTCCTCATCTGAGCCCAGCTCATGGGGCTCCTCATTGCTGAGACAGGCTGAAAGTGTTCCTGACCTGGGGCTTTGCTCCCTGTGTCCTGGGGTGGCTGGTCCCTGCACACTTAGCTTGACTCACCCGCATCCTGGGCACGGCAGTCCTCCCTGGCAGGCCAGCTCCATGGGGCAAGGGCGTTCCCCTGATTCTCAGCCTCACCTCATGCCTGGGGAGGCAGCAGGTGAGCGTCAACAGGGCACCCCATCAGCAGGACCGTATGGGGCTGCCTGACATTTAGCACTTCCTGCATTTTGAATGTGGTAGGCCTCATTCCCAAAGGGCAGTCTGCGCTGGACCTGTGATTTTGTGGGCAACAAAAGCCTCCCTTTCGTGCCCCAATACAGCTGTTGCAGGAGCCGGAGGAATGTTTCTGCTCCCCGCACAAGTGCACTCAAGGAGGGTGTCAGCCATGCACCGCGTGTTGCATCCCGCGGTCCTTCTGTGAGGCACTTCCTGTCCATGACTCCTGGCGTTACGGGGGTGCAGCTGGAATGCAGTCGGCAGCGCACACTGGAGGTGCTCGGTCTGGGGAGTTCCGACGTCCCTGAGCGCATCTCTGGATCTGTCCTCCCATGGAGCTACTAGAAACCTGTCACCCTGAGGTCACGCCTTCCGATAACTGGGTCTGCCCCTCTTTAATGGTGCGTCATTTATTTGACACACTAATCCCATGTCATTCCCAGCCGGGGCCCATCTCACCAGCGTGTTAGGGGGTCCCTGACGCACACACAGCCTCCCCACTCTAGACTGACGGTGGCCCCCGACACCTGCTGGTCTCAGATGCCCTTCCACCCATGGGACCATGCACTTAATCGGCCTGCTTCCGTCTCAACCCTGCTGCCTGCCCCACTTCCCCATGGTGGTCAGGGTGGGGTTTCTGCGGTCGACTCCGCCCCGGTCAGTCCCCACCCCAGCCAGCAATGGCCGTGTCAGCTCATCCCACCGGCTAGTAGTCAAAAGGATTTAGATCGGCTGGATAAAAGCATAGAGGAAGCCAGGAACCAGCCCGGGAGTTGGTTCTGTGGCCCTGGCTGTGTGGACCAGGGGGCCCCAGGCTGTGGCTCCTCCGCGTCACCTGGAGGGTGGCTGAGCTCTGGGCCCCACACCTGGAGTTGCTCCCTCTGCAGATGTATCCGTCTGGGTTCCCCAGAGGACGTGGAGAGATGCAGATGAGACGAGATTATTATGGGAATTGGCTCCCACGGTTCTGGAGACTAAGAAGTCCCCGGATCTGCCCTCTGCAAGCTGGAGACGCAGGAAGGCCTGGTGTAATTCCAGCAGCCGAGACCCAGAGCGCCGCTGTCTGGGCGCAGGAGAAAGAATTCACTCTTCCTTTGCCTTTAGCGCTATTCAAGCCCTAGGGGGCTGGACGAGGCCCGCCTGCTTCACCCGAGTCACTCAGTCTACAGATCCAGATACTGTCTCTCCGGAACACCCTCACAAAACACACTCAGGAATCCCACTTTACCGGCCCTCTGGGCATCCCCCAGCCTGGCCAAGATGACACAAACTTAACCATTGCTACAGGGCTGGGTGGGCTCTGGGAAGAGCCCCCTTACACCCCTAGCACCGTCCATGCTTGGGCGTGGCTCTGCGGTACCCAGCCCAGACATCGGGGGGCGGTACCCCAGCTGATTCTGGAACATGTCACACCCCCCAGCCCCCAGCCTCACACACACAGAGTGGCCAGGGTGCCTGTCTGCTTGGCACCCCGACCCCCAGCCCCATTGGCCCCTGAGCCCAGGTCCCAGGGGAGACTGTTCCTTACCCCCATTCTGCTGGGGACCGCCGGCCTGGGCTAGAGTCCTAGACCTCACCCACCCCCTCCTCCGTCACAGAAGAGGAAGCCAAGGCCTGGGGACAGGACAGGCTGCCCCGGTGACAAGTGGATTCTACGGGACCAGCCGAGGCGAAGGGGCAGTGTGGGCCTGGCACTCTCCCGAGCTTTTGCTTTTTTAAATTTTTTTAAAAAGATTTTATTTATTTGTCAGAGAGAGAGCACAAGCAGGGGGAGCAGCAGGCAGAGAGAGAAGCAGCCTCCTTCCTCACTGAGCAGGGCACCCGAGGTGGGACTTGTTCCCAGGACTCTGGGATCATGACCTGAGCCTCACGGACTAAGCCACCCCAGCATCCCTCTCCTGAGCTTTTAAACTGGCACACTTTGGGACACAGATACATCTGGGCATACCCCAGGAAAACCCACACCCCAACAAAGATTGAGCTGCCCTGTGCACTTGTGCAGGGCTCCAGCCCCTGGCCCCCCCAGTTACAGCTGCATCCCGCCAGAGACGGCTATTTCCAGTCTGGGAAGCTGTGAAGGAAGCTGCAGGAAGCATTCTCATGCTGGCTTAGTGGGACTTTCACTTCTGGACTGCATGGAGTGGAGGTGCTGGCCTGTGGGCCGCAGTCCCTACATGCTAGGCGGGAACAGCCAGCTTTCTGGAACAGCCGTGCGGCCAACACCCCCCACCAGAGGGTCTCTGCTTCTGCTGCTCCACACAGACCCACTTTGGAAAGGAGGCAGCTGAGATTCAGGGACAGGCTAAGTACTCATACTGGCCTGGCCAGGCCGGGCTCCCCTCCTGGAGGTCTCCGAGTTGAACCCCACCTTCAGACCGGGGTCTTCCCTGGCCTCCTGGGCCCCACTGTCCACAAGGCAGCTCCCCTTCTTGCGTCTTAATTACCTTGTCGGGGGCGGACGATTCTGGCCCTCCCCTGTGGCACCCCTGCCCTCTGCCCTCTCACCATCAATAAAGTTCTGAGCCTGTCCCTCTTCTTGGGCACCCAGGAGGAGAGAGGGGCCTCTCCCATTTCCAAAAGAATCCTCCCTTGGATCCCGCAGCTGGGGTCTGCCTGGGACACCAGGGTGTGGTCCCTTGGCCACCAGCAGGGCCCACATCTGAGCGCAGCGCTCTGGGAACCAACCTTGCAGTGTCCCATCAGGGCACATGGCTGCAGGTATGGCGCTACTGCACCCTGTGGCACAGGCATGGGAGCCTGCTCCAGTCAGAGCTCTCCAGAAGTGCCCAGGGGCTGGGGGTGCAGCCAGGCCAGCAGGGGCCAGCACTGGGCGGGGAGCAGCTCTCCAGGCTGGGACAGCGTGCAAGAGGAGGCTGAATGGATTCTCCACACGGAGTCTGGCCTCAGGTCAGGCTTGCTCAAAGTGAGCTAGAGCTAAGATGCCCTTGTGTCTTGGGCAGAAGGGAGTCAGAGGTGGGAGACGCATGTGTTGGCGAGTAGAGGAGATTCCTTTTGTCCTTGGGGAACATCTGGGCAGAGCCTGTTGGGTGGGGTCTGGTCTGGATGCAGTCAGTCGGGGTGGGAGACCTGAGGTGTGGCCTGGCACCAGTGAGGTGGTGGGTAGGGGAGAGAGGAAGGGGTTGGACCCCCACGGGTCTGGCAGGGGGACATAGCATGTGAGGGAGATAGCCCCAGGTTCCACCTGGAGGAAGCCGTTCTCTTGAGGTCCACCCCCCAGGTTTGAGGGGGGCTGGTGACTGTGTCCCTGTTTCTCTGGTCCTTCTCCCTCTTTCAAGCCCCAGACAGAGGGCAATCGGACAGAGGGGCCCTGCCTACTGGGAGACCCTGAATGCACTCAGGGTTCTGAAATCCCTGGCCATGAGCTCAGAATGCCTGGGTCCCCCCAGCTAGGAGAGGCAGGAGGGCCCCTCCTGGAGCCTTCAGAGGGAGCACGGCCCTGCAACACGGTGACTGCAGACTCCTGACGTCACTCCAGACCCGGAGAGGACAAAGCCTGCCGTCCTAAGCCCCCACACTGGTGGTGATTGGTTACAGCTGGCCCCGGGACCCTGGACAGGCTTCTTCACTCAGCTGGTACACAGGGCTGAAAGGATGGGGGCCCTTTGGACACCCATCTCTCTTCTCTGGGTCTGTCCAGGTGGTGTCGGACACAGTGGCCGCAGGGTGGCTGACTTCTTGCTGTGGGGCAGGCAGTGGGCCCTGGCGCTCAGGGCCACCTGGTGATGGCCCCCTCCTGTCACAGTGGCTCTGGCTCTTGGGGTCAGACCAGTCCCTTCATGTGCATCCCTTGCCCTGCGCCCCCGGGCAGGAGCAGCAGGACAGTGTCTGCAGGTACAGAAAAGGACTGGTGGCGGCTTGTGGGGGCCACCCCCTGGCCCTGCTTCCCTCACTCGTTGCCCCCAAAGCCCCATGTCTGCATGCAGGAAGCCAGGCGTGGAGAATGTCAGTCCTGCAGCCGTGGGCATTGCAAAACCACCCAGGGAAAGACAGGCTCACACACCTGCCTGCCAAATCCCCCAACACCGGCCCCAGGCCCCATCCCGGGTGCACATCAGCCTCAGGAGCGCCTTTCAGGATGCATGGACCCACACATAACTCGCATGCCACCCATCCTGCAAAGCCGGGCGCCTGGACCACAAGCAGATTGGGGCGTCACGGAGGTCAGCGCCCTAGCAAGTGCCCTGTCCGAAGCCCCAAGTGAAGCTGACAGCCTCTCCCTCCCTCTGTCCATGGCCCTCTGCTGCCTGACACCCTTCAGCTCATCCCAGTTCACAGGCCTCAGCGCTCCGGGGCCCCGAAGCTCCTCAGCTCCGCCCTGGCTCCTGCCCCAGGAACTTTTGCACTGGCTACTCACCTCCAGGTGAGCTCGCTCCCTCCCTCCCTCCCTCCCTTGTGGGTTTGTGCTCTCCGCCTCCTGCCTGTCTGCCCCTAACTCTGCTTTCTTCCATTGCACACCACACGTTGGGTGCATTTATTTGTTTTACTGTTTGTCCTCCACCGACAGGCAGGGCCTTTGCAGTGGACATGCTATAGGTGCTCGCTAAGTACTTGTCCATTGTTCCAGGGCCAATGACCAGAGAGCCGGGCGGGTCTCAGAGGGGCCACACAGAGCAGACAAGGCCTCGAGGCCTTGGGGCCGGCTGGGCAGAAGGCAAGCAGGGCTCCCCGTCAGTGGCTGTCCAAGGCAAGCCCTGGCCCTTGGGAGCCAGATCTGGGCCGCGGCGGTCAGGCGGGGGCGCTCCTGCCCAGGCCACTGCTGCCCTGTTCAGGCTGGGAACTCTCCACGCTTTAATTAAAACCCGCCCCTCTGCCTGACCCCACTCTGCCACCACATTCTCCACTTAATTGGGGCCCTTCAGAACGGCCGAGGTTAATTAAAAAGCCCAGCTGAAGGCACCGTGGTGTCCTGGCATCTGCCGCAGCGCCTGCCCGCGTGCACCCCGCCCTGCCCCAGCCCTGCCCCAGCCCCAGAGGGCTGCCCCCTCGCCTGTCGGCCCACCTGGGGCCCTGGGGCCACCTCCTCACGGCTCACCCCTCCAAGGGGGCGACTATCACTCAGAGACCCTGAGTTTCTGGCCTCAGCAAGAGGACAGGGCTGGTGGGAACTCCAGCCCGTCTGTGGCAGCAACCAACTCCACTCCTGCCAGGGGTCCAGATGCTGTTTCTGGCTCCCAGACTGTGATGAGCTGGCCTGTCCTCCCCAGCCCCCACCCTGCACCTGTAGGCCCAGCTGTGCACCTGAACCTGGGAGCCCCTTTCCTAGGAGGTGGGGGGGGGTGTCTCTGGGCTCTTGGCTCCCCCGGTGTGTTCAGGGGAGTGGGTGCCCCATGAGGGATGCCGGCAGCAGGGACACGAGGGGCCTCTGAGACCTGCCAGGTGAGAAGCTGGTGACATCGGGATCTGGGACCCAAACCTTCAAAGGCCAGGCTGCAGAGAGGGAGACTGTACAGGCCAGCCAAGAAAGGCCAAGTCCCTGACAAAAGCTGGTGTTGTTTGGCCACTGACGGGAGGACGGAAGGTCAGAACATCACGCTGCTGGCCACAGGATGGCCATCTGCCTGCCTGCCTGCACCCCGGAGCCTGGGCCTCCAGGCAACGTGCAGGGTCTAGGCCCAGAGGCCCCAGAGGCCCTGGGCTGGGGCCTGGGGGAGCTGAAGCAGGCATCCATGTTATGTTAGGAGGCATGGAGAGAAATTGCCCCTCATTAACTGGGTAAGAAAAATCTAGAAAGAACACCTGACAGTGGAACAGACCCAGAGCCGGAGACCACAGGTGTGCTGAGGTCTTGTGGGGGCTGCAGCCAGATAGCTGCAGAGGGAGCCCCGGAGAGGTCCTGCTGGGTTTCCAGAGCCCAGGTGTGTGCCCACTCCCCTTAACCCATGGGCCTGTTCAGGAACCCTGGGTCTCCGTGGAAGGGGACACAGGAAGACAACATGTCCCTTCTCCTTCTCTGAGGATGCAGGCACCTCACCTGTGGGCCTGGGCCAGAGTCAGCTCACAGCTGAGGGTCAGGCCAGGGGAGCAGCTTGCCCTAGAGTCAGGAACAAAACTCAGCTCCTTCCACCCAGCTGTGACAGGCCCTGTGACAGGGAGAAGCAGAGAGCAGGTCTGAGCCTCCTGGGAGTGTGTCCCAGCCTGAGGCCTCTCCCCTGCACTTGGTGCAACGCTCCCTTGCAGGGTTTCTACCTGCCTTGTGCCCTTGTGCATGGCACCTGTGTCTCCCCACCACACCTGTTACCCTCACAGCTGTCTGCAGCTGGGCTGCACCCCCGTGGCTCAGCGGGGAAGTTGAGGCCCTGGTGCGCTGAGCTGCCTGCCAGTGGAGGCCACACTCCCCTACCGGTCCAAGCTGCTTGCTGGACCCAAGCCCCACTGGCTTCCCTAATGGAGGGGCTAACCCTAACCCCCCGCCCTGTCAAGCAAATGCTGGCTGAGCTACGAGCCACTGGGTAGGGCTTGGGCAGTTCCCCAATGGCCCAGCAGGTGCCCAGCACTCTGCCAGGTGGGGGACTTGGAGCTGAGGGGCTCAGGTGCTGGTCAGGCGCCAGGCACCTGCTGCAGAATGTGTGGGGGTGTCTGGGAGCCTGGGCAGGCTCCCCTACCCCCACACTGGAAGCTGTAGACTGACCCTCCATCCTGCCCCAGACCTACCTCTGACCTCGGACCTCAGGCTGACCCTAACCCTGCCGTCCCTTGGTGCTCCCCGGGCTGGAGCCGTCTGCCCTGGACATTGCCCATCCCTGGTGGGCTCCTAGGGCAGGAGAGACCCAGTGCATGGACCTGTCCTTAGTTTGCTGTTGACTCTAAGAGACTGGGACAAGGCCTGCTTGCAACGCAGCTGTCATTCTGAGACGTGGGTGTCCTTCCTCAGGGCCACGTCCCGGGAGGCTGATGGTGGAGCCGCAGTGCTGCTCCCCAGTGGGCATACACTCAGGGAACCCTGGCATCATGGCGGAGCCAGTGGATGCTGAGGCCACACTTTGCCAGTCCCCAGATGAGGGGGTGTCCCTCTGAAAGGCTCCCGGGGCATTGCTGTACTCCATTCAGCCTGGCCTGCCTGGGGCTGGGGGCTGGGACTGGGGGGTGGATCTGTTGGGAGCTGGGTCTTGAGGTAGGCAGAGAACTGGGCCCTTGGAGCCAGGAAGGGCCCCTGCGGAGGCTCTGGCCTGTAGCCTGAGGGGCAGGTCAGGCAGGGGGCTCGGCACCAGAGGCGCCCGCCCCCCACACATCACACACACGCACACGCACACATGCAGAGCTGTTCTGAAGCCCTGGTGCCTCACACGGGCCCCTTCCCGGGATCCCAGGTAGTAGTGACGTGGGAGCCACCAAGCCACAGCCCCCTGTGGCTGGAGGGGTGGAGGCAAGGGTGAAGGAAGACATACAGAGGGGCACTGCAGGGGGGACCCAAAGCCGTGACTTAAGGGCTTGTCTGTCCTTAGGACTCTGCCGAGTGCCCCTGGTGTCATGCCAGGCCTGGTGTCAGTTTCTCCACCATGGGTCAGAGGACCCCTTCAGCTCAGAGAGGGATCAGACTGCAGCAGCTGCAGGCTGAGACACGAGCTCCATCCTATGGGCACTGGGGAGCTATGGAAGGTTCTTGAGCAGAGGAGGGGCTAGCTCTGGGCTGTGTGACCAGGAAGGCTGCCTGGCCCATGTCCTCAGTTCCTGAGGTTCTGGTCCAGACCTGGGAATTAAAAGGACACTCAAGGCAGAGTGATTTATGGGGTTGCAGATCTTAAGCAACCTTATCCACTTCCGCCTTGCCTCTCTGCACGCTACAGGCTGGCGGGGCTGTGCCCAGCAAGAACCCTGTAGACTGCGGACAGAGGAGGGGGCTCAGATGCACTGGAGGTTGTGCATGGGCCTGCCTCCCTCTCTGCCCAGTTGTTGGGCCAGGGACAGACGGGAGGGGAAGTGCCCTTCTCTTGCAAGCCTCGAATTCCACTATTCACCCTCTTGCATGAAGGCTCAGGCCTTTCCACAATCCTGTCTTCCGTGGTGCAGATGGCTGCTGGGCTGGAGAGGGGTGTGTGTGTGTGTGTGTGTGTGTATGTATGTGTGTGTAGTCCTGACTTCTGCCATCGGGACTTGGAGGAGGATGAAGGGGGTGGAGGCCTGACTTGGGAGGTGACAGGAACTGGGGTTGGAAGCAGAGCAGCCCTGGGGGAGCTGGGGGGAGAGGGCAAGACTTCGGAGCTGATCTTTGGAGGTTCCTCTCTGTCGTGGAAGTCTCACCTCCTCCAAGAAGCCCCTCAGGGTAACCTGCAATGTGGCAAGCGTCAGCCACCTCCAAGCACCCAAGGACCCAGCTGGCAGGATGCAGTGCCAGCCTTCTGCTTGGATGGGCTGCGGGGAGCAGGGAAGCCTCCTCCTTTAGAGTGGGGGAAGCAAGGCACTCCCAGAGCTGGGCCTCCCCTGTGGGTGGGGGGTGGAGTGTACCATCCCTGCCAGCCCAGTGCCTCCCTCCAACCCGTGTGTTTGGGTGGACAAGTCCTGGTCCTCGCACCATAAACACCAATTTGCAGAGCCCTGAGAGGCAAATGACTGTTTACTATGTGCTCCTGAGACTCAAATAAAAAAGGGAGGGAGAAGGAGATGTGATCGAGGTGCCAGCCTAGAGCTAAATGTCAATTAGCACCTTCTGACTAGCTTCTGTCCCAGCTGCCAGGCGGGCAGTGGTGGCTCCCTGGCTGGGGCCCTCCCAGGGCTACCCTGGTGCCCTGGGCACTCTGCCTGGTCCTGGTGCTGCAGGGACGGACTCTCAGATGTGTAGGAGGCCTCAGGGGCCTGGAACAGGATGCCGGAGCCATAGAAACCACGGCCTACGCTCACCTCCTCCTGGAAGGCCTCCCAGGTGACCCAGAAGGCAGTGAAGGGGCCATCATCACTCAACCGTCCAGGGCCAAGGTCACCGGGCGAGGTGAGGGGCAGAGCAGTTGGGATTGTCATCTGTCAGTTGTTCCCCATCCCCCCCATTTTACGGGGGGACAGGGAGGAAGAAATGGGGTGGCCTTGCCTTCATAAACTTACACCAGGGAGAGTGGTGTCGTCCAGCATGCCTCAGTTTATCCATTGGTGCCTATGAACAGGAGGGCTGGCAGCACCCTCACCCAGGTGGGATGGGAGGGACACCATCCCATTCTCCCCCAGCCGTGGACGGTGTCCTTGAAGTTCAGGTGCAGTCCACACTGAACGTACCCGGGTTGGGGGGCAGCATCCGGGTTTGAGCCAGAGGCCAAGGGGCTTCCGGAGAGGAAGCTGCTTACCGCCAGGCCAAGACCTCAGAATCCCCTGTCCTTGGGGTAGCATGAAGGTTTCATGAAGGGAGATGGGGTTTCAACAATGAAACAGATGGCAAGAGGGCTGAGCAGGTCACGGAAGACCTCGGGCTTGGGGTGGGGGAGGATGGTGTAGGGGAGGGCAGAGGGAGTGGGGCCACTCCAGGCCAACAGGCCAGACCCTAAAATGGCCTGTTTTTCATTCCAGACCACAAGGCAGGGCCATGGCCCCCAGACCAAATCCCAGGGCAGGGCCGTGCCCCCCAGAGAAGGGGCAAAGACCCGGCCAGTGGGGCCTTGAAGCCCATCTAGCCCAGGCTCTGATGCTGCGCCGGGGTCATCACCATGTGGGGCCTGGGGACAGGGTATGTGTTGGGGGGGTGCTTAGCTCTCGGTGCCAGGCTGGGGGACCCAGAGCTGGCCCTGCACCTGCTCCCCTGGGGGTCCCAGCCCTGGGACATTCTGGCCCAGCAGGGTGATTAGGTGGCTGGAATGTCCCTGAAGGGAGGAAACTGAGGCCCCAGGACCCAGAAAGTGGGAGTCTGGGGGAGGGAGAGCCAGTGGGGGCTCAGAGGAGGGGACTGGCCACACCCCTTCCACGACTTCAAAGCTGCTGCCCTGGGAGTGTGAGATTTGCAGGGAGGCTGAGCCAAGGGGGGCCTGGTGGGGTGAGGCCCCACTGCCTCCGGGCCTTTAATATGGTTATTCCTCTCCTGTCTCAACTACCTGTGAACAGGCCCACCGGGCCCATTTCCTCCCTCTCCAGGGCGGTGGGAGGGGCTGTAAACTCCCTGGAGAGGCAGAGGGGCCCGGTCAGGCTGCCCTGCCCTCTGAATGGGGGATACGGGCAGGGCTGGGGGCTGGGACGGGCTGCAGAGGGGGCTCTGCATGGAATATTCCACAGCTGCAAAGCCAGGAGCAGAGGCCCTGGAGAGACCCCACTCTTGCACTGCAGGGAAACTGAGGCCGGCTGGCAGAATTGAGGGTTTTGGCTCATCATTCACTCAGGCTCTTTCCAGCCCCCCGCCCATGTACCAAGCCTGCCAGTGCCCCATCCTGGCCCCCTTCTGGTGGGGTTCGGCCTCTCTCTGTCCTGCAGCCCTGGAGAGCTGAGACCATCTCCACTGTGGTCTTGCTCCCAAGCCTGTAGGGGGCCTAATGCCTGGCACCCAGAAGCCAGAGCCTGCCCAGGTCCCTGACATGCTGTGTCCTCAGGCCAGCATCTGGCCCTCTCTGGGCCCCTGGGGGACAGAGCCTGCATGCTGGGGGTTTGCAGTCCTGTGACACAGAGGTATGGGGGTCCCCAGGGTGACCCATCTGCTCCCCTAGCAGGCTGTGCCCCTGCGTCCTCCGTTGTGACCTCCCACCCCACCCACCTCTCCAACCCTTTCATCTGAGGAGCCCCCAGCTCCTGGTTCTCAGCAGGTGCCAATTAGGGCGGCTCCTGCCTGGGCCCTGACTCAGAAGTGCTATGGGCTGCACTCCGTGCTGTGCACCGAGCCCAAGGGTGGCTGGAGTAGGGCTCCTGTCACCCCCTACCTCCAAGGCCGGACCCAGTGCCAAGTGTCTGGTCCAGCGTCACAGCCCAGGATGGCCTGCGGGCTGCGTTCCGAGCTCCCCTACTGGACTCCCCCCATGGAGGAGATTGGCTGCCCACGCTCCTGCCTCGGCCTTGGCCCTTTGCACTTAATCACTGGCTCCTTCTTTATAGACCATCTGCCCATAGCCCACCTGGTTTAGCTGACCCCCGGGGCCCCAGCTGGGAAAGGGCCTGGTGGGAGAGCAGCCAGCATAAGGCTGTGACCTTGGGGTGGGGTGTGGGGAGTCAGCCATGATTTGGGGAGTGATGGGAGGGGTACTGGGAGCCCAGGGCCCTGGGTCTCTGTCCAGTTCCACTGCCCTACTGGGCCCCATCCTGCTCTGTCTTCCGTGGCTTGGAGACTCCTGGGAAGAAGACCAGTGTGGCTGGGAGGGGATGGATGGGAAGGCTGGGCTTCCCCCAGGTCCTGTTCCGAGGGGGCAAGGCCACAACCACCCCCCACCCCATACCTCCGTTTGCCTTCCTTGTCCCTCAGTGTGTTCCCACTCCACAGCCTCTCATGGCTCTCCCAGCTCAGGGCTCTGTTGGATTAGATACCCATGCCTGCTCTGGGTCTGTGCCCCCTTGTCCAGGACCCCTGTCCAGCCAGCTGTGGTTTTCTGTCTGCAGAAGGTGGCTCTTCCTCCCTGTGCTCTTAGGGAGTCCGTGGGACCCTGACACCAGCTACTGAGTTGGCCGCACTGGGCTTGCCTCCCTCTGCCCTGGTGAGTCCTCCTCCGGCTGCCCCCAGGCCCCTCCCTTCCAGCAAATGGCCCCTGTAGGTTGGCTGTTCTGGGCCTGAACTTTGAGAGGGTGGGGGCTGGGCCTTCAGCCCTCATCTTCCTGGTTATCTCCCTCCCATCCCCCATGTATCCCAGCCCGTCCCCCTACTCCTGACTCCTCAACTCCCCCCCAACCCCCCACCCCATCCCCACCATAGGTTGGTCTGGCTAGAAATCAGGGCGGGGCACAGAGGTGGGGCACAAAGGACAGAGAGAAGAACAGGGACCCTGCACCTGGCTTGGAGAAGTGAAAGTGTGGCCTCGGGAAAGCCTGGCCCCCAGTGTGGCCTCAGTTTCCAGAGGCTCCGCTCAACACTGTATGCTTCACATACCCCGAGTTAGGGTGGATGTGGGCAATAACCATGGAGGGCCCATGGGAGGCTCCAGCCTGCAGGATGCCTTGCCTGTCCTGGCAACTCTCTCTGCCTGGCCTGGAAAGGCAGGTAGGGGCTCCCAAAGGCAGGGCCACCCCATCCCCATCCTGAGGTCCTGAGCATGGTGCTGGGACGCAGCCCACCACACACTTAGAGGCTGCCGACCGCTGCCAAGCCTTGCATACTGGAGTTATGTTCTATCACAGAGGGGAGGCCAGGCAACCAGCGTCAGCTCGGGTCCCTGGCCTGAGGTAGACAAGAACAGGTAGGAGCCCCTGGGAGATCTTGGCCTCGTGCAGTGGCTCTCTGCCAGCAAGGGATGTCCCTGTGGCCTTCATGCTGGATTCCAGCCATGTGAGCTGTGACTTCTAAGTTGGCCTTGGCTGGAGGCAGGAGGAGAAAAGCTCCCTGATATCCAGGCTCTGTCTGGGCTGGCAAGCCTTGGGTTGAGGGGATATGTCTTGCCTCCCAGTCAGGCCAGGCTCTTGGAAAACCCTGTGCTGGGCCACGATGGGGATCCCGTGTCTTTTCTTTGGTGACCCTCCCTCTTCCCCTGGACTTCTGGCCTCTGGAGGCCACACCAGACAGGTCCTCCCGTCTTGGCCTGTGGACATCTCCCCTCCCAGAGGGCCACCACCAATCCAGTCCCTGTGCCTCACCAACCCACTGCCAAAAATCCAGTACAATCCAGTCTAGTTTCATTTTCTTCTTTTTGCTTCTTTTTTGTTTTTTTACTTCCCCAATTGTTTGAAACTCACAAGCTATGACTAAAATAATGTCTTTCATAGAAAGAAAAGGAAAACAACAACACATCTGTTTGTCTAGCTCCAGTGTATGGTGGATATAGCAGCATTGGAAATAAAATTAAAACCAAAACGCAAAATTCAAGGCAGAGGGAGGTTGCGTGTGTGCGGGTCATTGTGCCGCACCGTCTCCTCCCCCCCGCCTGGGTGTGGGCCCTCAGGGCCAGGGGCTGGGGACATTTCACAGTGGCAGAGGCTGGGCGAGGAGAGGTCTCCACGGGACAGCACCCGGGCGGGAGGTCCCTGCGGGCACTGGCCAGCAGCCTCGTGTTCCCTGGCAGGGTGATGAGTCAGACGAGAGGAGCAGCCTCCAGCCAGAGGCTCTAGGACACACATAGCCAGCACACCACAGCCACAGCAGCAGGACCATGGGGGAGTGGGAGGGAAACCACCCCTCCCGGGGCGTGGGGCCTCTGCCGGCAGCATGAGTGTGGACTCACCCTCCCCAAACGTCCCCAACAACCCAACCCAAATCAGTGTGAGCCTCCGAGGCAGGGTACAGTGCTGGGCAGGGCCTGGACCGCAGCACAGACCAGTTGCTGGGGCAGCCTTGGGGTCTAAGCCCCCTTCCCGCCTTCCCGTTAGGAGGGTTGTGGCCTAGAAGGAGACAGGGTGGGGCTGGAACTGGAGGCTTTTCTCCTCTCCTGTGGATGGGAGATGTGAGGACAGGGAGGAGCGCAGGCCCCGGCGGTGAGACTTTCAGTCAATTGCAAAGTAGAGGTCCCTGCTGGTCGAGCCAAGAGCCGGGCCTGGCTGGAGCCTGGGCGACAGTAGGACTGGTCTGGGGGGCTGGGGTCTGAGGCCAGGGCACACAGCAGCCAGGGCAGAGCCAGGCCTCAGGGTCCAGGCCCCTCTGCTACTGGGCTCCACGTCCTTTCCCCAGGCAGAACTGGTTCCTGGGTTTCGGCAAGGCGAGGGCTGTCAGGTAGGGTTCCTGGTTGGGGCTCTGGCAGATGCCAGGCTGAGGGAGGGGTGCCACAAGGCCTCCAGGCCCCTGAATTGTTCCGGAGCACCAGACATGGTGGCTGGACCGCAGGGCCCAAAGGAGGGGGTGGGAGGAGATGCCGGCCCCCCGGGGTCTCCGCTGCAGCTCTATCATTAGTTGCTGCTTCGCGCAGGCGAAGTGGGGTGAAATCTTACAGATGGTCTGGTGGGGAGGAGGATGGCCACAGGGAGCCCCGCCCCCAAGAGGACCCCTCCCCACCCGGAAGCCCCACCCATGGAGCCGCGCCCGTCCAGGGAGGAACCCCGCCCCCATCCCGGAGGCCCGCACCAGCATAGAACCCCACTGCCCTCAGCAGCTTCACCCTGGCCCTACCACAGGGGAACCTCCTCCCATCCAGGAGACCCCGTCCTGGAGTCCGGCCCCCGGACAGAAGGACCGCCCCATCCAAGGACAAAAGCCAAAACCGGTCGGAGGACCGCCCCCATGCAGGGAGCC
>NC_048220.1:442162-483326 GCF_002007445.2 Ailuropoda melanoleuca
CCCCTCCCGGAGAAGGCCCGCCCCCGCCCTGTCCAGGAGGAGCCCCGCCCCCGCCCGGGGCGGCGCGCGCTATTTGCAGGTGTGCACGTCGTAGACGCGCGCGCACTCCTGGCAGCTCACGTAGCAGCACCAGTGGAAGACGCAGTGGCACTTCTCGCGGCGCCGCTCGGTCCGCGCGTTGTGGCCGCGGCCGCAGCACAGCAGGTCGCAGCCGTCAATGCCGTGCGAACTCACGTTGCACGTGCGGTCGCGGGTGCCAAACGAGCCGGTCTCGGGGTTGGGCTCGCAGAAGTTGGGCGAGGCCTCGTAGTACACCAGGTCACGCTCCGTGGGCACCTTGAAGTAGGTGTAGCGCGGCCGCAGGGTCTCCACCCAGCCGCGCGACTCGCGGTGCTTCTCCACCACCATCTCCGAGGCGCTGTCGTATTTGTCCTTGAGGAAGTCGCCGATGGCGCGGAAGTCGGGCTGCGACCACCAGCAGGTCTTCACCTCGCAGCTGCCCGACAGCCCGTGGCACTTGCACTTGAGATGCATGTGGCTGGCGATGGCCTGCAGGAGCGCGCCGAGGGGCGTCAGGGCGGACCCTAAGGACCCCCCTCCCTGGTTCCGTTCGTCTGCACGGGGGCGGGGGAGCACCGGGTGTGCTCCTTGCCTGCGGTTCCCCCGCCCCATGAGCTCCTGTCAAGCCCAATGTAACCTGTCTCCTCCATAAAGGCCCTTCTCCGTGGGTTCCCGGCGCCGCCTCTTCTGTGCGCTGCAGGTGCTTGTGCGGGTCCGCACCCTGGCGTACCCAAGATCCCCTGAGGGCAGGGCCTGGGAGCCTCGCCTCTCTCCTGGCTGGGTCTATTTCTACAGCCTCAATGACTGAGTGAAGGAAGGAAGGGACAGTAACAGTAACTGACGATCTGGTCAGGGCATGCAAGAGGGAGGACATTAATGCTGACCTGGAGAGCCTAAGACCTCAGCCCAGAGGACATGCACATGGTGGCAAGGCTGGGGGCTGACCTGAGCGCAGGTAATGGGGGTGGCTGGAGCAGAGAAACTTCAGGGCCCTGGAGGCTGGGTTTATGGGACTGTAAGGGAATTCCAACAGGAGGGAGGTAGTGTGCATGGACAAGCCTGGGGGACTTTGGGGTCCTAAAGACCAATAGCCAAGGGCCTGACTGAGGAATGTGTCTTTTCCCTTCTGTCTTTGAGGGAAGGGATGGGGTTGGTGGCAAAGGGGCTTGTGACTCAATACGAACTGTCTACAGTTGCACTGACCACTGTGGTGGACGCCTGCTGCCCATGAACCCTGGAGATGTGGCTGGTCCAAAGTGTGCTGTGCCAAATGCTGGCTCACACAGCGTCCCCAGACTTCACTCAAGAAGAGGATGTAAACTATCTCCTTCACTAGTTTAATATTTGATGGTGACCATTACTGCAATGATAACATGTTGGTTGATATAGGCACCTTAATAAAATTTAATGTTAAAAACTAATGCCACCTGTTTCCTTTTTAAATGTGGCTACAAGAAAATTACAGCTATGTACACAAGTCCTATTATACTCCTATTGGTCAGTGTAAGGTGGGCTCTGCATCCAGAAGCTGCCTCTACCCTGCGCCCCTCTCCTGCTGTTTCTTCTACACTTCCCACTCATACTGGCCCTCTCCCGGGGCATCTGTACTGACTGCATCCCTCCCCCTAGTTAATTTCTGTCTCATCTCCATATTCTTCTCTTTCCCAGAGGAGACACCTCTTCAGTGTCTTTAGGTTTACTTTTATCAAAGTTATATATGCATATACTTTAAAGAGTCCAAAAGTTCCTGAGACTCACTCCCACACCCGCTCACACGCGGCACCTTCCTGATCAGCCCAGGCAAAACCTGTGCCTCTTGCCTCTCTAACAGAATGTCTGTCTCGCTGCTCCTCGAGTGTTGGGGGCTCCAGCAATGTCTCCCCTCTCACCATGGAGGGTGGGAAGTCAGCTCTTTATCATCACACCACCACTCCAGTGCACACCTGCCCAACCCCCTCCACCCAAAAAACTGAGGCATCACCCAGTTAGATCAATATCCAGCACTGGCGGTATTGGAACCGTGTGTAATGTCATACCTCGTTGAGCCCTGTGATAGGGTATGATTCCTTTTCCTTTCCTACAAAACTTTGTTGTTGCTGTTTTTAATGTACTTATTACAGATTGAGACTCAAGCTTGCCCCGAATTGTGTAAATATCCTCTTTCAGATGTGCAAACACACTGCCTAGTCAAAGATTTCAGCTTCTTGGAGACATCTTTTTCAGAGGCTGTCTAGTAGATTTTGTGAAATGTGCATGCCCCAAAACACATCTTTTCTACTTGAAAAGTGGACAAGATGGTTTAGCTGGGTATAAAATTCTTGGCTTAGAATCTTATTTCCCTTCAGAACTCGGAAAGCACTGTTCCACTTTTATCCCAGCTTCTAATGTTGCTCTTGGGAACTCTGATGCCATTTTGATTCCTGATCCTTTGCATGAAACCCACGGTGGGGAGGGCTTCTCTGTGTTGTAGGCTGTGAATTTCACGATGATAGGTCTTGATATGGGTCTCCTCTCTCATGTTCCAGAGTCACTTACTGGGTCTGTTTGGTCTGAAACTTGTGATCCTCAGTCCCGGGAATCCTCCTGCTTTCTTTGCGAACTTCCTCTTCTCAATGCTCCTTATTGTCTCTCTTGGACAGCTCCCTCATGTTCTCCATTCTTTTCCTATTTTCCATCTCTTTGTCTTTTTTCCTTTACTTCACAGATGGGTATCTCAAGAATCTGCCAACCTGTGTGCTGGGAGTTCGGTTTCTGCTATTCTACTTTTAGTATCTAGCAGCTTTTCCCCCCTCTCTAAATGTTCTTTTCATTTAACATCCTATTCCACTTTTATGGAAAAAGTATTTTATCTTTCTGGGGATAGTGGCAGCTTTTTTTTTTTCTTTAACTTTTTTCAATCACTTAAAAAAATTTTTTTTAAGTAATCTCTATACTGAATGTAGAGCTCACACTCATGACCCTGAGTCACACATTCTACCAACTAAGCCAGCCAGGGGCCTGGAATAGTGGCAGTTTTTGAAGCTTTCATCTCTCTTTTCAATGTCTCTTTTCCCATAAGTTTTGTTTTTCTGTGTTTTGGTCTTTACTTTGTGGTTGTGAGAGGCCTTCCTCAGATGTCCTGTGATCCTTGGCTGTCTGTTTAAAAAGAGGACACTACACATTGTGTGGGAAGCTCATGTGCTTGGTGGGGACTTACCAGCATGGGCCCTCACTATAGAGAGGACCTGGCTCCATTATTTCATGGGGGATCCCCAGGCAGTATGTTTGAGTCTCTTGGATTGGTCCAATCCCCAGGGGGAGAGTCTTCCATTCTCCTGCCTGGAGGGTCATAAAGATTCACTGTGGGATACAGAGACTAGGAAGAGCAAGGCATGTGTAGATGGAGACTACTTTCACTCAGGAAACCTCACCTTCACCCAGGCTGTCCTTGGTGTCCCTCCAGACACACTGTGCTTTGCCCTTCCTGGAAAATACACCTCCAGATTTCTGCCATGGTAAAGGGTGGGGGGTTTTTCCTGGATGCAAGGAGTTAGACAGAAGACCTGGTGGGTTATAAACTGCTTTTAAAGTAGATTATCAACCCATCTTCCCATTTTTAGCCCCATTGTTTATCTCTACTTTTGAAGACACCTGATACTAGTAAGTCCTGGGTTGGTTCTCAGAGTTCTCCTCTACTGGTTTAAGATTCTATTTTCTCCTAAGACCCAAGTATTCGTGGATCTCCTTCTTAGTCTGCAAACTTTTGCTGCACTGTTAGCCCCTGGTTTCCATGTTGTCAGGAGTGTTCATGTATTTATGTGTTGTAACATTCACTCACTGTTATTTTAGTGGGGTCCTGGGGGGTGCAGAGGGATGCTTATGTTTTGGGATTCCTCATAGACCCTTCACAATTGCTATGCGATTCTTTCCCAAGTATATTCTGTGATTTTTATAGTTTCCAGTTCCCCACTGAGACATTCAGACTCGTGTTTTGGCTTTGTAAACCTAAGTAAGCACATTTCTTTTTTCACAATCTGCATCTCATAATTCCAGTATCTGGAGTCCCTGCAGACTTGTTTCTGTGGTTTTTGCCAACGATCACTCATTGTGTCACCAGCTCATGTGACAGGTTATCCTTTGATTATGTGCTGGATGCTGTGTTTGAAAAAATATTTGTAGAAACCTTTTTTGACCCTGAATAAGGTGATCATCCTCCGAAGAGGATTTGCCTGCTTTTTCCAGGTGTGTGGGAAAACCAGCAATTTGGGATCACTGTAATCTGTTCCCAGACAGTGAGATTTTTCCAGCCTGCACATGTGAGCAAGGGCTGGTCTACTTCTGGTTTTCCTTTACTCCTCAGGGTCCCATCCTGAGCTGAGGAGTGGTTTCCTAGAGATAGCACCCTTGCAGGCCCCTCAGCTCCGGGAGGCTGCCGGAAGTGAAGCTCAGTGTATGCACTCTGGTCCAGATCAGGACAAAAGCTGCCGTGAGTACTGGGCTCATGATTCTGCCTTCTCCTGGCCCTTGAGCTGCTAATTCCTCAGTATATGAGGTTACTTACTTGGCACTTAAAATAACTTTATGGGAGCATAATATACATACAAAAAGTATACATGTTATAAGTGCAAAACCTGACAAAATTTCACGACCTGCCAGCCACTGAACACCAGCTCCCCAGAACTCCCATTGTGTTCTCTTCCAGCTGCAGAGTCTCCTGTTCAGCCTCCTCTACCTTTTGTAGGTGTCCTTTTATGAACAGAAGGTCTTTACTTCACCGCAGTCCAAAGTATTGCTACATGTTTCTTTCATTGTAAGTGCTCTTTGGTCCTGTTTAAGAAACATTTTGCTACTCCAAGGTCACAGAAATGTTCTCCTGTGTTTTCTTCCTGACATATTTCTTTGTTTCACCTTTTCCATTTGGGTTCTAATTGACTTTATTTATGGTGTGAGGTAGGGGTCAAGGTTAGTTTTTTCTTCCCATCATATTATTGTCCAATTGACTGGGTGCCATTTGTTAGACAAGACTATTTCTTGTCTGCCCTGCACTGTCGTCCCTGGGATAAGTCAGGTGATGGATGGTCCACAGGTGGGCATTCTATGCTTTTAACAGGACACTTTTCACATGTAGTCCTGCATTTGTACTTGTCTCCGACAGAAAGATGAGTCAGTCACCTTGTCTTCTGTCGCTGGCAGTCAAATGCCTCAGTCCCCTGCAATCCCCTGGTTCCAAGGCCCGTGCCATCTTTGTGCTGCTGAATCTATTGGAGCTCTCGATCCCACAAGTGGTCAGTGTTCCATTGGTCCCCCATGACCTTCAGACCCAGTCCTTCCAGCTTGGTCCCCGTGTCTCTTCTTCCTCTGCTCTCCATATGCTATTCTACCAGATGAACTCACTCGCAGTCATACACTTTGGGCTGCCCCCAAGACTCCTGGCTTCCCTCCACCTACGTAACTGTGTTACTTTGCATGCACTCCTTTCAGCATCGTTGCCAGCAGAAGGCTTTGTTTGAGATGCCAGCCCAGGGTGTGGCCCCTCTGAGGTGCGCACGTCACCTTGAGTGTGCATTTCCTTATCACAGAATGTCCCATGCTATGCTGTAGGGGCCTCACTGTCTTCCTCCCTGAAGGTGCAGGCACTCCTACAGGGCAGGCCTTTATCCCAACCTGCCATCCTGTAGGAATGCCCTAGACCCTCGTGCAGCAACTCGACTGGGCTGTTTCAGACAGCTCTCGGCAGTAGGTGAGCAGATCCCCAGCCTGGCCACCAGAGACAGCCCTCCCAACGTACTCCCACCAAACCGCACCCTTCAGGGCATCGGGGCACACATCCTGCTCAGAAGGCATCTATCTCCCCAGGACCTCAGAAATGTGGTCAGAGGGTGCACCCCCCAGACCCACGGGGCCGCAGTGGGATGGCCCCCCATTGCACCCGCAGGATGCACAGGGCCTGGATGGATGACTCCCGGTGCTCCTGAGAACACGCACCCCCTGTGCATCCCCAGCACACTCCCCACTCCACGTACCCCCAGGACCAGCCAAGAGCAGACAACATACCTGGCGACCGGCCTCGTTGTTGTGGCGGTTCATTGCGGAGCGGGCATCTGGCCGGTTCTCCCGCGCATCTGCAAACTCTCGAGACACCATGCCGCCAAACTCGATGTCCTCGCTGCAGCCACCCCACTTCCAGCCCTCGCCTGGAGAGCCCTGGTGGCGGCTGCTGCAGCCACATATGGCCGCGGAGCCCTCGGCACACGAGCGTGTCACAGCGAAGGCCACGCCGGCAGAGGCAATGGCGTGCACGAAGGCTGACTCCCGGGTGGCTGTGGAGAGAGGCAACTGGGTTGGCAGGACGCGGCAGGGGCTGGGGTGGTGGAGCCTGGTCCAGGGCATCGCGGCCCCTTGCTGGGCTGGGCCTGGGCCCCTGGGGTGGGTATGAGTCCTGGACTCACCATCACTGGAGTGGCCAGGCAGGGCTGCAGTGGAGAGGGTGCCCCCCGCACGGAAGACCCAAGGAGGAGGGCGGGTACCAGTAGGAAGTACTTGGAGGGCCAACCAGCCCAAAGAGCGGTACTGGCCATCACTCCCTGTGAGGAGCCACAGGGATCCCTGCAATCCGAGGTCAGATCCTGGCCAGTGCTGGCCACGATGGGCAGAATCTGAACCCCGAACACTGCTGGGGGCAAGGAAATTGTACTGCTTCTTGGAAAGTGGTTTGACAGCTTCTTAAAATCAGATACCTGCCATGTGACCAGGCCATTCAGCTAGGTATGTACCCGGGAGGAAACTCACGTCCTCGCAGGAACCGGGAAGCAAACATCACGGCTACTGTATTTGTAAGAGCCCCCATCTGGAGGCTCCCAAATGTCCACCAACAGGTCAACCGATAAAAATCTGTGGCCTGAAATAAGTCAGTCATGGGGATGTGATGTGCAGCGTGGTGACTTCTGCTAACCAATCTGTCCTGTGTGTTTGAAGGCTTCTAGGAGAATAGGTCTTCAAAGTCGCGCCACCAGAAACACAACAGTAGCCATGGGGTGTGCTGTGTGTTAACCAGACTGACTGTGGTGGTCGTCTTGCAGTACACATGTCTACTGAATCGTTATGTCGCACACCTGAAACTAAACATTACGGGTGGTCATAGCTCACTGACAAAAGTAAAATGGATTCTGTCTAGCAGAAACAGAATAAAGAGCATGGACAGATCTCAAAATTATCTACTGAGAGAAGGCAGATAAAAAATAAAACCTTGGGCCCCAACAGCCCAGGGGGGAGCCCCCCCCCCCCGACCCGGAAGTCCAAGCCGAAACTTCCGGCAGCCTAATGGCCTGTTTGGGTGGCAGTTCCTGGCTCACACACTACCCACCTGCACCTCTCACTCTGCCTGCAGTCTTTCCCCTCCTCCACCCCTAACTCCAGGAAAGGCCACCTCTTCTGGACCCTGCTCAAGATCAGTGGCCCCCACAGCACACTTTACCCTGTGCTGGCCCCCTTCTCTCAGGCCTGGAGACACTGAGGGCCTCAGCATCCAAGCTGCTACTGACCCCGAGGGCTGGTTTTGAGGCTGCCCAGGCCCCCAAACGCAGCCTCCTCCTTCCACACAAGGGGAAACTGAGTCTGGGGAGGTGGTCTTCCAGAAGGGCAGTGGAGGATGGCTGGAGCTTGAGAAGGAGCTGATGAGGCTGACCAGGAGCAGACAGAGGCATGTGGGAGGCATTGAGGGAGGCCCAGAAGCACATGGCATGTGAGGGCTTTGCAGAGGCCCTGCAGACGCTTGGTCCCTAGCCAGACTTCCTCAGACCACACGAGTGCACCGTGCCTCCCGGGTCTGTGCAAACCTTGCAGCAAGGGTACCCAGCAACGATCCCCGCGGGTGGAAGGCGAGGGCATGGGGCTACTCCGTGTGAGCAGATGGAACTCTCATTCCTCCACATGTGCATCCGGAGCACCTGCTCTTTGCCAGGTTCTGCAGGAGGGAGCATAATGGCCTGATGGAGCTTATGGGTTGATTAGCAGGAATTTAAAAACTGAGGTGAAAAACCATGGGCTGTGGAGCTGAGCAGGCCTGGGGCTTGGTGTCTGATGGCTGGTGTACCCTTGGATGTCTCTGCTGCTGTCATGAGGTGGGACCAGCAACCCTCCTTTCTCAGGTTGGTAGGAGGGAGAAGGGAGCAGGAGAGATGTGAGGATGGGCCTGACCGGGCCTTCCATGCTGGGCATGGAGAGGTGCCCTGCATATCCCCATGTTCCTGCTGGGCAGCAGGCCTGGACAATGCTGGGGCTCCCAATGTCTCCCATCATGGGGTGCGGCCGCCTCCCCACCCACATCAGTGCCCAGGGGGCTTTTGTCTTGGGAGGGGGATGAGCGTGTAGGCCTCATCCTGGGGAGCAAGCAGAGGCTGCAAGCAGAGGCTATGGACTGCTCCGCACCCCTCCCCAAGCTTGCGTGCCCCAAAGCCCAGGCAGGTAGAGGCAGGGGACCGCAAGACGGGTTCCAGCCAGCAGCAGGCACACACTCAGACTCACTCAACACCCGACACACCTGTCACTGAAAAACGCACATTTACCATCCGTGCCTCCCCCTCCCCCCAGGCCTTCCCATGAGTCCAGCCCTCAGCACCTGTCACCTGCACCATCAGAGGCCCCTGCAGGGAGCCCTCAGCCCCAGCCTGCAGGTCCCCCATCCACATGCGTGTGCCACACGTCTGTGCACACACGTGTACTCACAAACATGCAAGCACACATGCAATACATGTGTACGGCCAATGCACATGCACAGACATGTGCACATACACAAACACGAGCGCACGGATATGTACACACATGGGCTGAGGGCACAGCCCTTCGTTTCATGACCACCTAGCCCTGCCTGGTCCCTTCTGAGGTTTTGGGGTGGTGTCCTTGCTTGACCTGCACACAGGCTTGCCCCACCTGCTGCCCTCCCAGCTCTGGCAGCTGCTCCCTGGCCTCCAGCCACACTCAGCCCCCGTCCTCCCCGAGGGCGATTTTCAGCTGCTCCGCTGGTCATGTGCACCTGCTGTGTCCCCTGTCTGCTCTTCAGGCTGGGGCACAGGCCATACCGTCTGGGTGTGGTCAGTGCCTGGCCCAGGAAGCTCTCGCCTCCGTCCACTCCTGATTTGTCCCCTCCTCAGCCTGGAAGCTCCCTGAGGCGGGGACTGTGCCTTGTTCATCTTTCGTTTCCGGGGGCCCTGGGCTGGGACAGGGAGGCTGAGCAGGATCTGAGCCCGTGGGGCTGGCTCTCCACCCCTCACCGCTCAGCAACCTTCACTGTCCCCTTTCCCAAAGGCAGCCAGGCAGCCACTCCCCCAGATGCTGTATGCCCTTGCCTCACTTTGCGTCTGTAACACAACCCATCAGTTCCCAGGCAGGCAGGAGCTGCCTTCTGTAGGTCTAAGGCCTCTGTGAATAAATCCCAGTGTGCCCTGGACATGGACCCCTTGTCCTTCTGTCCCTCCCTCCGGCAGAGTCATGCCTTTATTTTGTCTTCCCAAGAGAATGTTCTCCCCAGAGGGTGGGCTTGGCTCCTTGCTTGCTTGCTCTGCAAAAGCCCCGGCCTGTGGCCTCCCCTGCACCCCGTGTAGGGGCCTGCAGGCTCCTGGGGCAGGCCGGCATGTCCTGGGCTCTCCTGGAACCCAGTGCACACACCCAGTGCCTTTCCCTGCTGCACCCTCCGGCCGCTTCCAGCTGGCTGAGGCCCCCAGTGGCCCTGCTCCAGGCCCTGAATGCCCGCCCCCGGCCCAGGGGGCCAGAATCACTCCTACTGGAGGAGACTGCCTCTTCCTCTGCCCGCCTCCCCTCCTGAGATAAGGGGAGAGCCAGCGAGCCTGGGGCCTTGCCCCTTCCCCGAACAAGGGCTTGGCTGCTTATCAGGCTCAGGCCAGGCTGCCAGACACACTCGAGGGGAAGGGCGTGCTCAGGGCTGGGGGGGGAGGGGTCCCCCTTGAACTTGGAGGAAGAAGAAGTCAGTCTTGCCCTGCTCTGTCACCAGCTGTCCGTGGGACCCTGCTCAGGCCTCCCTCCCCTGTGGGCCTCAATCTCCCCTTCTGCCCAGTGAGGAAAACGCTGATCACGCATGAAGTCCCGAAGGCTGAGGACAGCTTGTAGCCCACCCTCAACTTGCTCCAAGGGAAAAGAAGCCTCTGAGGAGAGGCCACGAGACCCGCAGCCAGAAAAGCGTGCGACGGTTTTCTCTGGCAAAGAAAGTCTGTTTAAAATGGAAGACAGGGCCTCCACACAGTTTGGGAAGGCTGTGTCATGGCATTGAAGACGCCTGGCCCGCCCCACCTTGCCGGAGGGGTCAGGGCTGTGGGCACCCCCAGCAGGCAGGCAATGGACACCAAGCACCCCTTGAGCAGATGCTCCAGGGACACTCGTGGAGGCCTTCTCACCAAAGAATCAGGAAACTTCAGACAAACCCAAGAGGCCTGACCAAGCTCCTCCAGGGCACGAAGAGCAAGGCCAGATGGACCTAAGATGGGATCCCGGACAGCTGGAAAAATGGGTGAAATCCAGGGATAGTCTGGAGTTCAGCTAACACGCATGGGTATTTGTTCTGATGGATGCGGCTGGACTGGTGGGTTGTCAGCCTTGGGAGGTCTGGGAGGGGATGTGGAGACTCTGAGCACCATTCCTGTGATGCTTCTGTACGTCCACAGTTCTTTATAAATGCATGCTGAGGCCATGCAGAAGGAAGAGCCCAGTGTGTCCAGGTGACACCCACAGTAGTGGGGCTTCTGATCCAGGGGTCTCTGGACAGGCTTCACTGTGGGCAGGAATCACAGGGCACGCCAGAAAACTTCGGGGTGTGTGTGTGTGTGTGTGTGTGTGTGTGTGAGTGTGTGTGTTTTGGAGAGAGAACCCATTGCTTTTATCAGATTTCCACAGGGGTTTGAAACCAGAAGGTCATGATCTGACGCAGCCTGACATTTTGGAGGAAGTGGGACAGGGCTCCCCTGAGGCCGTGGGTGGGGAGGGCACAGTGAGGACTCAGACCAGGGTCTGGAGCCCTGGCAGCCGCCCCAGCCACAGCGAAATTCTTAGCTACCGACAGCAGCTTTGTCAGAGGTTTCTGCTTCTGTTTACATAACCGAGGCAGCTATGGAGTGGGAGGGGAGCCATCACACCGTGGGAAGGGAATCGCATCTTTGCAATGAGATTGGAGACACCTCTGTCCCCATCGCCTGCAGTGCGCTTCAGCAGGTCAAGAGAGGAGGGGGGCACACAGGCCCCTGGGACGGAGTCGGCCCGAGCCTTGGGAGCTGCTCAGGATGGCTCTGCCGGCCCCAGGATGCTTCTTCACACCTATGAGATGCGCTTTGCCTCCTTGAGCCTCAGCACTCCAGAACTAGACCAATCTTGTTCCCAGACTTGGATTTCACAGGCTTGTCGAGTACCAGAGATCATTTGAGGACTGAACTAGGACTGCCAAGTGTTGTCGCTTTCTGTGAGAGAATAAGACCTATGGAAAATGACTGTCACAATTTCAGAATTGAGGTCGGGGCTGGGAAAAGGAAGAAGAAAGGGAATTTAGTGGCAAAGTCATTCTGTGAGTTAAGCATCTTCCATGGGGAACGCCGTCATTGCCAGAAACTTGACATTGTTTCATTACCAATTATTTACTGAGTCCCTGTGAAGTATCAATGATCTGTTCCTCCTTCCATTCATCTACCATCTTTCCATTTATCCTTGCATCCATCCACCATTTATCCATCTACCATCTATTTATCCATCCATCCATTCACCATCTCCCCACACGCCCATCCATCCATCCATCCACCATCCATCCACCATCCATTTATCCATCTACCATCCATTTATCCACCCACTGTCCATTTATCCATCCATCAAACCATCCATCCATCCATCCATCCATCCATCCATCCATCCATCCAGGATCTGAGAGTCTATAAGGAGCTACACACTAGGCTCAGAACTAGGAATATGAGGTGGGCAAGATGTAAGGTATCCATTCTCAAAAACCTAGGTAAGAAATCTGCAAGAAAATGGATTGCTGCTCTATCTGATGAAATTTCTAACAACCTAGGTTTTTGAAAGTTGAAGGAACTACCTACCCATCCAATTGTTAATTAAGGAGAAGTTGGATGACCCGTTCTCCAGTGGAGAGAACCGTTGCACTGGAAAGGAGGAGGGTGAACCAGAGGAATCCTGCCTTTAGTGAGAGGCTCTGCTGTTGTGAATCCGGTTCTTGGCTTTGAACTGTGCAAAGTCACCTGCCTTACAGATCCTGAGATAGAGTAGGGAAAATAATGACACACAATGAAGTTTGCCAATGTGAACTCTGGGGCAGGATTGAGAGGGATGGATGGGTGAGTGGCTGGTTGGCTGGCTGATTGGGTGGGTGGGTGGGTGGGATGTGTGGGTAGATGGATGGATGTGTGGGTGGGTGGGTACATGGATGGGTGGATGGATGGACGGATGCTGGATGGTGGGTAGATGGGGATGTGGACGGATAGATGGATGGATGGGGGAATGGATGGATGGATGGGTGGATGGATGGATAGATGGTGGATCATGGGTAGATGGGTGAATAAATGTATATATGGTTGTATGGATGGGTGGGTGGATGGGTGAGTGGATAAATGGATCAATGGATGATGGATGGTGGATAGATGAATGTGTAGATGTATGGATGGGTGAGTGGATGGATGGATAGGTGGGGATATATGGGGAATGGACAATGGGTCGATGGATGGATGGATGGATGGATGGATGGATGGATGGATGGATGGATTTTTGGATGGGTAGATGGATGAGTAGTCTGGGGCAGCTGAGGGAGTCCTATGTGGTGAGAGCTAGCTGTCTGGCAGAGGGCAGGGAGAGAAGCCCCACAGTGTTCCATCGCAACTAGGCTGTGGAAACTTAGGTGTCACCCATGAAATGGGCTTCAGCAGTAACTTTGCCTCCTTAGCAAAGTTTCAGAACTTCAAGTTAGAGGGACCTTAACAACTTCTTGCTTCCAGATTCAAATTTCACGGTCTTGTCAAGTACCAGAGATCATTTGAGGACTAAATTAGGATCAAGAAGTGTTGTTACTTTTACTTTTTTGTGGGAGAGTAAGACATATAAAAAATAACTATCATAATTTCAGAAAAAAAAAACCTTTTAACACAAAAAAGGATATGCTTCCAGGGTACTTTGTGTTGAAGAAAGTTCATCTTTCACACTTCACCATGAAGTTGGTAATTGGCAACTGGTAATTGAGCACTGACTGTGCTCTCAGTGGACAAGAAGGCTGCAGCCTCTGCTCTGGAGCTGACCTTCCTGCAGAGAGGTCGCCCCGGAAGCTGTTTCAGCAGGGACCAATATGTCCCCCGGCCTTGAGTCTGCCAAGTGCTTTCATCACTGCTAAGAGAACTGGCCCAGACAGGAAGAGGGGCACTCCTCCCTGCCTAGCACTGGCATGGGTCCTGCAGGATCCCTCAGCCCCAGCCAACTGATGTACTGCTGCCCACAGCTGTGGATGCTGAGCCCAGACAGGGCCTGGGGCAAGGCTGCCGCACCCTCACCAGGTCTTTCTGGGTCCTGTAGACTTCAGGTAGCTGGGCTCACTTGTCCTCTCCTGAGGGGAGACTGTGGGGGCTCACACTGGATGAGAAGGATAGGGACATATGCTCCTGGGATGAGACTAAGGGGGTGCTGGAGTGGCCTTTCCAAGAAACACGGATGCCTTCCGGGAGCAGAAGTTCCTGGAAGGGGGCTGTGGTTCTGATGTGACCACTGATCAATGAGATGGAGTTCCTGCGACATTTTGCCTGCCTGGGTGGACCCCTCTAGAAGCTCTGCATGGGGGAGGGCTAGGGGCCGCTCCAGCAGCAGTCACCCCAGGCAGCGTATCACTGAACACACATGCTGGGCCCCGGGGCCATAGTTCTTGGAGGGACACCCATTTCTCTAAAGGGTCCCCAGGTGATTCTGATGCAATCCTGGGATGAACCCCGGGCTCTATAATAACCCAGGGCACCATGACTCACAGACCTGTCCCCCCCCAAGATGGCAGCCAGACCAAGCAGGCCTGTGGAAGGAGGCCCCCAAATGTTACCCAGCCAGGCGAGAGGAGGGAGCATGGGGGGGGGTCTCCTTTACCACCTCCTTAAGATGGATGTATGGGGGTGGTATCATGGAGGGTTTTGATAAATCCCCCATCAGACGGACATGGAGGGGCTGATATGGGGAATCTCTGACACTTTCCCCATCAGAGGGACCTGTGGGGCTAATATGGAAAGCTCTGACACCTTCCCCTCCAAGTGACATGTGTAGGCTAGCTTGGGGGATTTCTGACACACTCTCCCCATCAGAGGGCCATCAGGGGACTAATATGGGGGGCTCTGTCACCTCCCCCATCAGAGTGATTGAAGGGGCTAATGTGGGGGATCTGACACCTCACCAATCAGAAGGACGTGGGGGGGTCTCTGATTCCTCTCTCCATCAGAAGGACATAGAGAGGTTAATATGGGGGGCTCTGAAATCTCCACATCAGAGGGACATGGGGGGATCTACCTTGGGGGATCTCTGACATCCCCTCCTTCCTGCAATGGACTGCAGACCTTTTGTCCGGCCCTCACACAAAGGCTGGCCCCCGGTCACCAGCCTTTAGGACTTAGGGGCCTACCTCCAGTCAGCTGGTGGGAGGCAGAGACATAGGCCCAGGGCAGGGTAAGGTGCGAGCTCCCCTGAGAATTGCAGGTCCTGCCTATCAGAACCTTTCCTTGGGTGACCAGTGGCAGAGGAAGGGCTCTCCTTCTCAGCTGACCTTGCCTCCGGAAGGCGTCTTGGGACCCCAGGCTCTGTCTCACCTCTGGGCAGTGCTGACCTTGGGGCAAGACCTCCATGGCACTGAGGTTGGTGCAGCCCACAGGTCTGCAGAGGGGGTGCAGCGGGGTGGGGTACATGCTCTCGTGCCTCTGTGGAGCCCCCCATGGCATTGCCTGCAAGCACAGTGCCCTGGCCAGGGCAGGAGTTCCCAGTCTGCAGCCCCACCTCCCCACCACCTTGCAAGGAGGTTGGCTGAGCACAGCTTGCTGCGGCTTCCCTCCCACCAGGTGTGTGGGGGTGAATCCCCCGTCCTACAGGCTAGCCCTGCCAGCCTGGACCCTCTGAGTTCTCCTGGTGCTCTGAGTAAAAAGCACGCTCATTTTGGTAGCTGCAGTGCCCACGGCTAGGTGGGCTTTCCGGGAGCCTGGGCTCCTGGGGGTACCAAGCCCCCAGGCTTCTCTCTGCTCCTGCCCACTGCTTTCACCATGCAGCACCCCCAGCATACACAAGACCCAGACAACAAGGTGGTCTCTCCGTCTCTGAGGTCTCCCAGGGCACTGCCTACCTGGCAGGTGAGGGGTGGAAGGAGGGAGGATGCAGAAGTGGGGGAGGGGCACAGACAAGCCGGTCTTGCAGCACCTGTGCAGGTGGAGAGGCCAGCAGACGCTCCCACCTCCCTCCCTCCAGCCAGTGAGACCTGGAAGGCTCTTCCTGAACATTCCGTAAGTTGGCGCCTCCTCCGCCCACCGATGCCCCAACACTGAGCGGGGACCCGGGCTCTGCCCAGCGGCCAGACGACCAGGAGGACGGCCAGAGGCCTGGGCCAGCAGGTTCCGCCCCTGCGACGACGCCCACCTTCCTTGGTCCTGGAGCGGGCAGCGTCCGGGAGGGGCTGTTGCGACGGCATTCGTTAACCCCCGGCCGCGTCCCGCACAAAGGAGGAGCCACCTGAGAGCGGAATGCGGCCCGCGCCCCACTGTGGCCGCGGCCCCTGACACCGCCCGGCCGGCGGCGCGGCCGGCGTCCTGATTACCTGCTGGGGCTAATGAATCTGGCTTTGTGAGGCACTGTCACGCCGCGTTAGGCCCACAATGGCCCGCGATATTTTATATGAATTTCCCCCTCGTCGGCGATTAGGCCATAGCAAGCCAGTCATAGCAACCGGGAGGTATGCGCTGCCGAGGGGCCGGCGGCGCGAGGGGAGCGCGCTATTCACACGCTTGAACACTGCTCTCCCGAGGGCGTGTGAATCGCCCGCAGCATTTCACTTTCCCTTGTGCTTAATCTTGTCCTCGTCGTGGGGACATTGTGTTCCGAGCCGGGCGCGGCGGGGTGTCGCCGGGGTCTCTCCTGGCCCCTCTACACCCCCCCTGCTGGGCAGAGTTAATGATATACAGGGGAGGCCGTGGAGACCGGCCGAGCCCCCCAGCCACCGGGAACCGAAACACTTTCCGAAGGGGGTCAGGGATCGCAACCTGGATTCGGGACGCCGCTTCCCCCCTGGCCTGCATCTCCTCCGCGGCCCCTCCTGAGCCCGGCGGCTTGTGGCTTGTGCTGTCCTGGCCGGCCTGCCCCCAGCCGGTGCCTGTGCGCTGGCTGGGACACACAGGGCGGCCGACAGACCACCCCCTGGAGCCTGACCGCGGGGAGGGGCTCCTGCAGGAGGCGCCGGGTGGAGACGCGCCCTACCACCTCCGCAGCAGCGCGGGCCCTCGAGGAGACTGACCGAGGACAGCGGCAGGGGTGTGCAAGGAAGGACACTATCTGAGGGAGGGCACACCCTTGCTGAAAACTTGATTGACACCTGTGGACCCCGCCCCAGAGGCTTCCGGAGCCCTGCAGTACCCACCAGGACCGATGCTGAGAGGGTCGGCCCTCCCCCGCCCCCCTCCGCCCCCAACTCAGCTGCCTACTGGGCGAGGTCCAGGTGTAGACCCCAGGAGAGGGCCAGCCCATCTCTCGGCATGGGCAGTGACACCCCCTCCCCATATACTGCTGGGGACATCTGCTCCCTGACACAGAGGGACAGGCCTGGTGTCCCCCTGGCCCTGAGACGCCAGGGTGGCCAGGGGAGTACAGCTCTGTTGCACTGGGCATCTGAGTGAGTGGACAATGCAGGCTGCGGGCCAGCGCCCTGGCCGTGCCACACCTGTGCCCTGAAGGGCTGGGGTGCTGGGGGAAGAGGCACCAAGGCTCCTGCTCCCTTCTTGCAGTTACATGCTGCCCCAGAGACTGCTGGCCTGGACCTGGGCCATGGTGGCCACTGAGCTCCCTCAGTGGCACGTCCTGCTTGGGCCTCCTCCAGGATGGCAGTGGACCTGTCTGCTGGGGCACTGAGCCTTGGGATCAGCCTTGTCTGCCCTGTGTCTTCCCCACCCCCTCACCTCGCTGGGGGTCAAGAGGAGGTGTTGGCCAGCTCTCAGGGAAAGCAGGCCCTTCAGGTGCCTGGGGGCCTGCCTGGAGGGACAGATAGCTGACACACACTCAAAATTCTTCAAATGCTTTCTGCCCCACGACGCAAGTTACAGGGGCCTGCTGCCTTCTGAAGCAAGGGCAGGGGGCAGTTCTTCCCATCCTGGGCTCACTTCTAGTGCCCAACCCCACGTTCTGCACCGGCAGCTTCCGGAGGTCTGAGTGATGACCCAGCCCCCAGCCACCCCCCCCCACACGTGCTCACACACACACATGCACACGCTCGCACACGTCCACACAGAGCTGGGCCCCTCTCTTCTCAGCTGGCTGGGCGGCATTAAGCTCTGTTCAAGAGGCCGCCTCAGCAGGGGTGGCCAGGCGCCCCGTGGACCCTGCCACAAAGCCTGGGTGACCTCTGACACGATTAGGGTCGCCCTGACCCTAATCCAATCAGATTGATTACCACAGGAGCGACCAGGCGGGCAGGCTGGGGCCTCCACAATGGCCTCCCAGAGCTGGCTTCTCTCTGGGGCACCTGGCAGCTCCTTCCTCGAGGGCCATTCAGCTCTTTGGCCACAATGAATTCCGCCATTTCTCAGCCCTGCAGCAGGCAAGGGGGAGAGGGGGCTTTTTCTTTCCATTAAAGCCAAGTGCTGAGGGCCTGGGGGCTGAGACAATTTTCATCCAGCAGAAATGGGAAAAGGGTCGGGGGAGAGGGGGTAGACAGGAGGGGCAGAGGGAGCAAAGGGCAGAGAAAGGAGCGTGGACATGGGAGGGAGACATGGGGGTCATGGGGAGGTGGATGTGGGGAGTGGACTTGGGGGAGGGGAACAGAGGGGAGTGGACATGGGGAGTGGACATGCAGGTCATGGGGGTTATGGGGGTGGACACGGGGAGGGGACACAGAGGACATAGGTATAAGTGGACATTTTGCAGAAGAGGGGCCAGGACACAGGCTTTTAAGGAACAAGGCAGTGCAGGGGAGGATGGGAGCTTCCTGGGACCACAGCCCAGGAGCCAGGAGCTTGTCTGCTCTTTGGGTGCTTACTTCCTGGGCACTGGAGGGCCTGCTGTCCCCAGCAGAGAGCTCTGCTCTCCTCTCAGACCCCTGTCAGGTATTCTCAGCAGCCTACACAGCCCCATACAGGAGTTTCAGCATGACCCCTGCACCACCCCTCAGTACCCTCACTTGCAACCAGACCAGCAGTTTGTTGGAGGGGTGTTCAGATTCAAGTTCCTGCTGTGTGGAAAACACTTAGCATAGCCCCAGAAAGCACTGTAAACGTGTTCTAAAGAAAGAGAGAAGAACTTTAGCGATCCAGCTCAGGTGCCACCTCCCCTGGGAAGCCCACCTGCCCACCTGCTCAGCACCTCCTTCTGATGCACCAGCTATGTGCCAGAGCAGATCCTTGGCACAGCCCTCGCAGCTGCCTTGCATTCGTGCTGCATGAGCACCTGCTGTGTGTGACTGGAGGGCACCCTGCAGGGCCTGGTGCTTGTCCTGGGAGAGTGATGGTGGGGACAGAGTCAGGAAACTTGGAACAGCTCTGGGGGCCTGGGCGGAAGGCTGATAGAAAAGATGGAGCTGGAGAGAATGAAGATTGCAGGGACTGGGCCAGTTTCAGACTGTGGGGAGCAGTGAGGACACGGTGCAGAGACAGGCAGCTCCGGGTGGGCAGGAAGGTCTGCGTGCAGCAGCATCTGAACCAGATGGGGTGTGGGCCCAGGGAGGGGGTGGTGGTGATGCAGAAGGGCAGAGCAACAGGGAGAGGGTGCAGAGGCCAAGGGCCCCTGGAGGCCACCCTGACTGAGGAGCTTGCAGGCATGTCTGAGCATGGTTGCGGGTTTGGCTCTGAGATGATGCAGCCCAATGTATGAACATACGGGGAAAGGATGGAGCTTGTGGCCAGGGAGGGCAATGCTGCACCCCAGGGGTCTCCAAGGCAGGTCTGTGTATCCCGGAGGGGCGGGTGCATGGAAATGGGCCAGGATCCTTGGACAGCACAGTGGTTCCAAGGCATCCTCCCTTCTTCTCTGCTTCCACCCCTATAACCACCATCTCCCACTTGTCCCAGAAGGGGACTTTCAGGCTTCCAGGCCATGTTGATAACAACTGGGTTATGGAGCTCTCTGCAAATCAGGTCATTATCCAAGTCCTTGTTTTCCACAGGCTGAAAGGAGGACCTAACCCAGCCATGAGTTGACAGATGCTTAAAACTGTTTGATAATAGATCATTATGTGATTTTTTCACATATAACTCAGAAAAAACTCAAAGAATTGAGAACCACGTTATATCAAAACTTTCCCCTGTCACTTATTCATCGATATGAATGAAGATCCTCACACCCGGATCTTTAAAACTTAAAATGAAGTATGCTGTATGCTGAAAATTGCCCAATGTCATTGAAAGAGACTGAAAAAAGCCTAAATACATGGAAAGACATCCCATGTTCATGTCCTGGGTGGCTTAATATCAAGATGGCCATATTCCCCAAGGGGATGTGCAGATTCAACACACTCCCTACAAATGTGAGCTTTTGTTTTTGCAGAAACTGACAAGCTGACCTAAAATCCATACAGAATGGCAAGGGGTACTGGGTAGTGAAAACAGTCTGGAAAAAGCAAAGCAAAGTTGGAGGACCCACACTTCCTGATTTCTAATCGTACTGCACAACAGGAAGAGAACAGACATGTAGACCATGGGGTAGAACAGAGCCCCGGAGTAAGCCCAGGCTTCCTTCCCTGGCTTCCAGGTGGGGTCTGACCCTGCCCGACACTGCCCTCCTCCACCACCCAGCTGTAGCTTCTTCAGGTAGGTCAGAATCCTGTCTCCTTCCTGAAATCCCTGACATTTCTTCTCACCTGCGGGAGCAGGAAGCATTCAGGGGTGTTTAGGGGCCTGCTGGACATGTCTCCTCAGGCCACAACATCACTGGCACAGCAGAGGACCTATGTGAGTGGCAACCACACCACACAAGTGTGTTCACATGTGTGCATACACATGCACACACATGCATGTACATAAATGTGTGCAATCGCTCACACACGTGTGCTCACAGATGCATACACATACATGCACGCATACCAGGTACATGCATGCACACGCTCGTGCACACACATGCATATACCATACATGTACAGATACACATACACATGCATGCACACCACACCACACACACTTACAAATACACACACACACACACATACACACAGACCCTCATACAGCTGAGGTACCACAGCGTCCTGTGACCCTAACTCCTCCCACACATGGCAGCAGCTGTCCCTGTGGGGACTACCATGTAATTACCCCAACCAGCAGCTCTGTGAAGTCAACTGAGTGGCAATTAGTCTCCCATTTTATAGACAGGGACGCTGACACTCCAGGAAGCCAACTGACTCACCAGTCAAGGTCACATGGTGTGATCCCTCTCCTTTCCCTACATGGCCTGTGGGCATGACCATGACCACGTGAAGGGGGGGAGCCTCAGGTGCTTGAACAAATGCAATCTGGCACCACCAACCCTCCATGCAATGCTTGGTTGCACTCTCAGGACCTTCCTCAGCTGTGTTCCCCTCCATACACACCAGCGGTCCCAGGGCCCAGTGTATCTTCCTCCTAGACATCTCTTGTCCTTCCTTCCTCTGCATTCCAGATGCAGCTGCACCAGTGCATGTTCCATCCTTCATGCTTGTCTCCCTAGAGGACCTTGATATGCCACTGAGGGGTGGGGTCTGGTCCCCTACCTTAGAACCCAAGTGGGCCTTTGTAACTGCCTCCACTAACAGAATGTGGCACTGTGTAGCCACTGAGGCCAGTCTGGAAAAGGTGGTGTGGAGTGGCATCAGCAAAATGGCAGAGTGAGGAGCTCCGAGGGCCCATCACGCCACAGAAACATGGCAAGAATGGAGCAGAAACTGTCAGGGCCAATGCTATCAGAAACCTGGAAGGAAGTTCAAGGTTTTTAGCAACCAAGCAAATGCTGAATCAAGAAAAAGCTATCTCTGACAACTTAGAAGAGCTTTGAGGCATTATCACTTGGTCACAGCATCACCCTCCGCGGCACAGTGAAGTCTCGAGGTGGCAGTGTGAATTGTTCCCATGTGGTGGATGGTTCCAGAGGGAGCAGAGTGGATGTTGCTCCTTAAGAATTTGTCTGTTTGACCTGAAAAACTGATGCCTACCTCAGAACTCAAGGTGGAACAGTGGCTAAGCAGAGGCCACTCCTGGAAAACACTGAAAATCAAATGAACGAATGGCTGCCAGATGGGGCAAAAAATTATAGTTGGGGCCAACAATAGACATAGTGACCATCTGGTGGAAAAGTGTTGGGGAGAGTTGCTTTGGGGGATGAAGTGTTTGAAAAGCTGCTGTGTGTACGAGGAAAGTTAAAGCCATGTGCACACCAAGAGCGGAGAGCATGCTCAGGAGAGACCACAAGCTTCCACCCACAGCTGATCTTCAGGCTCAGCACAAGCAGGAAGCGAAGGCCACGGCAGGGCTGTGAGCAGACTAGCTAATGTTGAAAGCCTGCACAACACAGCCAATCCACAAAGACGAGAGGAGTCTTCTTTCTTTGCTTTGTTTTCTTTTTTCTTCCCCTCCAAGACATTAAGGAAATTTTTGCCAAACCACTAGCTGACCAGAAGCTAAAGACAAATCACTAAACAAACAAGCAACTACAACCCACAGTAAGCATACCAAACTCCAAGGAGGAGAAATAATTTGATTTCCTGAGTGGCCATCTTATAATGATCAAAAGGCACACATTTCAACAAAAAAATTACAAGGCATGCAAAGACACAAGGAAGTACAGGCCATTCAGAGAAAAAAGAAATTAACAGAAAGTATCCCAAAGAAGCAAAAATATTGGATGTACCAGAAAAAAACTCTGAGTCAACTGTCCTGAATATGCTCAAAGGGATAAAAGAAACCAGGAGAACAAAGTCTCAACAAAGAGAGAATATCAGTAAAGAGATAAAAATTACAAAAAGCAACCAAATAGCAATTGTGGTGCTGACAAGTATGGTAACTGAAATGGAGTATTTGCTAGAGGTTTTCAACAGCACAGCTGAGCAGCAGAAGAAAGAACCAGTGACCCTGAAGATAGTTCAATTGCAATTATGCGGTCTGAGGAGCAGAAAGAAAAAAGAATGAAGAAAAACGTACAGACCTGTGAGACATCATCAAATGTGGTAACAAACACTACATTGCAGGAAGCCCAGGAGAGGACAGAAAGAAAGAGGCAGAAAGAATTTTGAAGAAATAATGGCCAAAAAATTTCAAATTTGATAAAGGACTTGAATCAATATTTCCAGGTATCTCAATAAACTTCAAGCTGGATAAATATACAGAGATCCACACTGAGACATATTTTAATTAACTGTCAAAAGACAGAGACAAAGAGAATATTTAAAGCAGCAAGAGAGAGGCATCTTGTCATGTACAAAGGGCTATGCATGAGATTAACGGACAATTTCTCATCAGAAACCAGAGTCAGAAGGTAGTGGGACAATATATTTCAGGTACTGAAGGAAAACACTGTCAACCAAGAATTCTACATTTGGCAAGACTATCCTTCCAAAATGAAACATTGACCTAGATGACACTGATACATTCTTAGACACACACAAATACCAGAACTGACTTAAGAAGAAATAGAACATCTGAACCTATAACAAATAATGAGATCAAACAGGTAATTTAAAACCTCCCAAGAAAGCAAAGCTTCACTGATGGATCCTACCAAACAATTAAAGAAGAATCAACACCAATCCTTCTCAAGCTCTTACAAAAAGCAGAAGAGCAGGAAACATTTCTTAACTCATTCTCTGAGGCCGGTGTTGCTCTGATACCAAAGTTAGACAAAGATACTACAGGGAAAGAGAATTACAGACCAGTGTCCCTTGTAAATATTGATGTAGAAATCCTCAACAAAATGCTTGCTAATCAAATCCTCCAGCATGTTAAAGGGATTATTGACCATGACCAATGGGGATTTATCCCAAGAATGCAAGGGTGCTTCAGTGTAGGAAAATCAAACAATAATAACACATCACATTAAGAGAATGAAGGAACAAAACCGCATGGGCATCTTAAGTGGAGCAGAAAAAGCATTTGGTATAATCCAACACCCTTTAATGATACAAAAATTCAACAGATGAGGAATAGAAATGAATTTCCTAAACCTGATAAAGGGCAGTTATGGAAAACCCACAGCAAACCTCTTACTTGATGGTGAAAGACTGAAACGTCTCTCCCTAATCTCAGGAACAAGACAAGGATGCCCACTCTCACTAATGCTACTCAACACAGTGCTGGAAGTGGCGGAACAATTAGGCAAGAAGAAGATAGCAAAGGTATACAAACTGGACAGGAAGAAGTAAAACTGTCACCATTCATAGGTGACATGATCCTATATATAGAAAATCCTAAGGAACCTATAAAAACCCTCTCAGAGCTACCAAAAAATTAAGCAAAGTTGCAGGATACAGGATCAAAACACAAAAAAATTATTTGTATTCTATATAGTACCAATGAATAGTCCAAAAAGGAAAATAAGAGAACAATTCCATTTACAATAACATCAAAAAGGAAAACAAATACTTAGAAATGCATTAACCAGGGAGGTACAGTTAAATGCATTAACTGAAAACTACAAAACTTTGCTGGAAGAAACCAAAGAGGACCTAAATAAACAGAAAGTAATCCCATGTTCATAGATTAGAAGGCTTAATATTGTTAAGATGGTGATACTGCCCTAAATAATCTACAGACTGTAATGCCCATGAAAATCCCAAAAGCCTTTTTCATGGACATGCAGAAGTTGATCCTAAAATTCATATGGAATTACAAGGGACCCAAATTGCCAAAACAATCTTGTAAAAGAAAAATAGAATGGAGGATTTGATTAGCCCTTCCTGACTTCAAAACATACTACAGAGCTACAGCCATCAAAATAGTGTGGAATTGGCAAGAGGACAGTCATATAGATCAAAGGAATGGAATTGAGTTAAGAAATAAATTCCACACATCATGGCCAACTGATTTTTGACAAGGGGACCAGGACCATTCAATGGGGAAAAAATAATCTGTTCAACAACAGATGATGCTGGAATAACTGGATTTCCACATGCAAAAGAATAAAGTTGGATCCGACCTCACACAAAAATTTACTCCCTGTAAATCAAAGATTTAATGTAAAAGATCAAACTATAAAACTCTTCGAAGAAAACACAGGTGTAAATCTTTGTAACCTTAGATTAGGCAATGCTTACTTTGAACATTTCAATAAATAAATTGGACTTCATCAAAATTTAAAATTTTTGTGATTCTAGGACACTGTCACAACAATGAAAAGACCACTATACAATGGGATAAATTATTTGCAGATCATGGATCTGATAAAAATTCAGTGTCTATAATATATAAAGAGCTCTGACAACTGAACAACAAAAAGACAAGCACCCCAGTTAAACACTGGGCAGGGGTGCCTGGGTAACACAGTAAACTGGGCATCTGACTCTTGGTTTTGGCTCAGGTCATGATCTCAGGGTTCTGGGATTGAGCCCAAGTTGGGCTCTGTGCTCAGCGCAGAGTCTGCTTGAGATTCTCTCTCTCTCCCTCTGCCTCTCCCCTCCATGCACTCTCCCTCTTAAATAAATAGATAAATAAATAAATAAATAAATAAATAAATAAATAAATAAATAAATCTTTTAAAAAATTGGGCAAAGAATTTGAATAGACGCTTCTCCAAAGAAGACATACAGATGACCCACAAGCCCATGAGCAGATGCTCAACATCATCGGCCATCTGGGACACACAAATAAAAACTACAATGAGATATCCCTCCACACACACTGGGATGGATAAGGAAAGAGGCAGTCATGACACGGTGGTGAGGCTGTGGAGAAATTGGAGCCCTCGCGCATTGCTTGTGGGAATGTAAGATGGTGAGGCCCTTTGATGTTTCCCCCAAATCTTAATCAGAACAATTCCACTCCTACGAATATATCCCAAAGATTTGAATACAGGTATTTGAACAGATACTTGTACAAAAACGTCCATGGCAGCTGTGTTCACAAAAGACACAAGATGGAAATAACCCAAATGTCCATCAATAATGAATGCATCATAAAATGCGGCCCATCTACACAGTGGGATACTGCGGACCCATAGGAAGGAAGGAAGTGCTGACACACGCAGCACGTGGACGGATCCTGAAAACATCATGCTGAGTGAAAGCAGCCTTTCTCTCTCACCAGCCACCATATTGCAGAGGCCACTTTCGGTTGTGCCTGTGGAGTGCAGCGTCGGCTGCCAGACCTGGGAAAGAGCGGGGACCCGCTGAGGTGCAGACCCGCTGCCCTCTGATTTGCAGACGTTGGGATGTACAGTGCGTGGCTATTATTATGCAAACCACTATCTTTGGTGGAAATTTGCTCTTCACCAAAAGTTAACCAACGCCCAACCCTCATCTTCTACCTCTTCCTAACATAATTCCCTGGCCCTAGCACCCTGGATAACTCCTGATGTATGCCTCTGTCGTCCCCCACCCCTCCTCCCCTCCCCGTGTTTAAAAAACAAAATTGTATTTTCTCTCCAAGACACCCCTGAAGGCCTGGTTCCTGTGGGAAGCCTGTCTCCTTGGACCCGTACAATTTCTCCTTGGGGAAGGGGAAACAGGAAAGGACCCACGTGGGAGATGCCCCGAGAATGAGGTCTGCACAGCATGGCCAACCTTCTGGAGACGCCGTTCCCAGGCGGCGCACAGCGGAGACACTGAGGCGGGTCAAGACAGAGCAGCTCCTGCTGCTGGGGGCTGCTTGGACCTGCAGCACACCGCCCAGCTTGTAGCCTCCACCCAAAGGCTGTGAAGGGACCCCGCGTACCTTTGTCCAGCACAGGGCCGAAGATGGCCAGGCTGTTGTTGACCGTGGTGCAGTTCCAGCGGCGCCCACGGAACTGGTGCTGGCACTCCTCGATGCTGATCTTAATGCCCTCTGCCACGCTGGGCATGATCTCCACGTAGTTCCGGCAGAAGCGCAGCTGCTTGGGGACCAGGCCAGGGATGCTGGCGCACAGGATGGGCTGAGTGGCCAGGGATGAGTATTGGGGTCCGACGGCCAGGGACCTGGGGAGAGGAGACCGGTCAGCTGGGGGGCTGCTCAGAGGAGGGAGTGACCCTGGCCAGACCTGGCACAGCAGGGTGGGTTTCCACTGTGACCCAGCCGGAGCCACCCAAGTCTGCACCCACAGGAACACGGGTGGACAGGGGTGTCTCCTCCTGCTGCTCCGAATGGAGAGCAGTGAGCTGGGGGGTGGGGGAGGACAGGGGAGTTGTAGATGGGGGCAGAAACCAGGGCACAGGCCCTCCTGAATTCAGGTTGGAGGACCAGCGTGAGGGAACATCGCCCGCCACGGATCCCACTCACCACTCGCACCGTAACATTTAAATTACGTGAAACAACAAACGAAGAGAGAGAAATTTGGTTTTTCAGTCCCACCAGCCAACATGGCCATGGCTACTGAGGCGGTTGGTTAGAAATGCAACCTTTCTGTCCCTGCAGAAAGTCCTACTGGACCGTACCTGTCCGGGTGATGGGAGCGCTCTGTGATGGAAGGGGGTGTTGGTTACACACGTGTTTACGTGTCAAGGTGACCAAACCGTGTCCATTTTACTGTAGGTAATTACACCTTGATTTCAAAGAAAAGGTGCCAGGTCCTTTTGTGGACATATAAGAAAGGGCTTCTACGATCGGATGGGTGACAAGTTGTAACACCTGCCGGGGCCCCAGCTGACCCAGATCCCGCCATACGTGGTCACTCCCTCCTGCTCCCCGGGTGACGGGTGAAGGGTGAAGGTGGATCCCCCCCGCCCATGAACGACCCCGCCCAGTGCTGCACGTGGTCGGTCTTGCAGCACTCTCCTCTTCCAGCTTGGAGAGCCCATCTGTGTCCTTCCTCTGGGCTGCTGGGCATGCTGAGTCCCAGGCCGGAGCCGAGATGCACAGCTGCCCGTCAGCCTGGCAGAAAGGTCCCTGCTTATTTATTTGGTAGCTTGGTCTGGTGGCCTCCAGGCGGGAGGGCCTGTGTCTCCTTTGTCTGGAGGGAGATACTGAGTCAATGACGGCTTTATTAGCCTCAGCCGAAGCGCCCCCCCTGCCCCAGTCTCTTCTTGTTGCCCTGGGAGGTTGAGCACCGGGAGAGAAGGAGGGACAAAGGCTTCTGTGTCCCTTAGCAGCCCACACACTTGCGTTATGACAGTGACCTTAGGTAAGTCCTACCTTGTGTCTAACCCAGTTCCACCCAGCTGTGGTAAGAGCGGGGGGAAGTGGGGAATCACTGTCTGTCAGAGAAACAAACCTACCCTCCGGAAATACACAGGAGATGCTATCATGCTTCCCTCCTCCTTTTCCAACATCTTCAAGGCTGCCTTGCCTTGAGGCACAAAGCCTACACCCTCCAGCACCTGGAGCTTCCTCAAGGCTGTCCTGCTAAAATCTGGCTCAGTCTGCTCTCCCCGCACACCCTGCAGGCTCTGCACCACCGCCCCAGCCTCCCTACACCTTTCTCCTCCTCCAGCGGTCTCTCCACCGACACAGGCTTTGTCCCCCCGGTTCCCGTGCAGCCCCCTGTCCCTGTGCGGGTCCCCCTCCTGGCCTTCCCTCTGCAGCAGCTCTGCCTTACTTAGGAAGCCAGCTGGGAAGTGGGCAGTTTTCCCACCTCCGCCCATGCTCCCCTGGCCAAACCCCCCAACAGCGTGTGTTTCCCCACATTCCTGGGCATGCCACCACGTCCACCGTCTCCTTGCCTTCCTCTCCCCCTGCTCAAGAACCTCTTAAGAATTAAAACCCATCTCTCCCCAGGAGCACAGCACCTTGCAGCCAGGCGCCCGAGTCAAGCCTCCGTCCGTGGGCGGTGGGCCTGCGTTGCTGATCGTCCACACTTTTAGACCACGCTCCTGGCATCCTGCTTCTCTCCCACGTTCAAGCCCCAATATCTGACCCCCCTTCCTCGGCTCAGTCCGTCTGTCCTTACCCCAGTGCCTTGACAAGCTGCACAAACCAGACAGGACCTTGTGTCAGATACCGCAGGCCTCCCCACTCCCAAGTAAGTGTGTGTCCCCAGGATGGCTTGTGATGGTGGGGCTGGCTCATCTCTGATGGAGTAGTTCCCTCGCTGGTTCCTTCTCTACTTGCAGACCCTGCTGAGTGCCAGGTGCTGGGCCAGACCTGACTCTCCCCACATTTCCTCCACACCTGCCCCCACAGTCCCGTGAACCTGCGGTTTCCAGCCCTCTGCCTCACCTACCTAGAAAGTGTTCTGTGGTCTGGGCCTTGCTCTCCTGCCCTGGCCTACAGGGACAGCTCTGAGTGGAGACCACAGGAGCTGCCCCCACGGGGACCCCCGCACTTCCCAGCGGACCAGCTGAGCAGGTGGGTGGTGGGATGGGAGGGAAGCTGGGCATGTGGGCTACACGTGGGCTGAAAGGTGGTGTGCAGGCCAACATAAGGGTTCTCTGACCTCGGGGGCCAGTGGGTGGAAGTGAGGTGTCCAGGCTGAGAAGATGGGCCTGGCTGGGCTGGAGCACAGGGAGGGGACAGAGAGGATGGGGGAGGCAGCGGAGTGATGTGGGGAGAGACAGGCTGCATCTACTCTGCATGACCCGCTGTGACCCCGGCTGGAGCTCCCACAGAGAATCTGTACACACAGGGCAAACGCCCCCAGTCCCATTCTCCTTCAGAACATCCTCACCTGTGCTGTCTGTCCAGCGCGCACCTGCCAAGTCCAAACCACCCACCCAGCAAGCTGCCCCGTCACTGCCCCAGGGACCACAGCCTGTGTCAATACACAGGCTGTGTGTGGATGGCTCTGCCCGCACCAGGCTAATGTCAGGCGTCTGCCTCCACCATGAGGTAACTCTGGAAGTGAACCCTGGTATCCCCACCTCTGACATCCGCCCAGCAGGAAGCAATGCTGAGGCTCCTCAAAGTCCCAGGCCGCGTGCCCCCACCCAACTCTGCATGACCAGCTGTGACCTGGAACTGGCAGCAGGAGGGGTTGGGGTGACACCCCCTCTAATGAGTGGAGGGACCCAGGGAGATGGTCCTTGAGGAGCAAGTAGCCAGGTGGCCTTGTGAGGACGCAGCTGGGAAGGACACAGGGCAGGTGCTGGGGCGGGATGGGTGGACTCTGGTTCAGGATCCTTCTGCAGCTTCTACGGCCTTCCCATACAGGAGTCCAGCCCTGCCTCCCTCTGGGTGGCCTGGCTGGTCACTCGCCAGGCTCCTTTCTGCCTCTGACCAAGATAGGGCTGCTATGGCCAGTCCTGGAGGCCACCTGGAGGCCACACCAGGCCGGGGAGGTGACCATGGGACCCAGGCCGATGGTTCTCAATCTATGCACCTCTGAGCATCCAGGAGCCCCAGGAGAGGTGCCTTGGAGGCCAGCTGGGGTGAGGCTGGGGACCAGCTGTCCCAGTTTGTGCAGGACTCTGAGCTGGACGAGCTGGTCACTGCAGGTGGGGCTTCCCTGGCAGCTCTTCCACTCCGAGAGCCAGGATGCCTCACTGGTACTTGGATCACACGGGATGTGATTTCAAACAAGTGTGGAGCTCTCTACTGATGAGCCGGCTGAGTGCTCAGAGGCATAAACCTGGGAGATGAACAGATGGGTGGCTGGAGGGGGTGCTCTGCTGTGGGGTAACCAGGCAGAGGAGTCGTGGGCACACGGATGTTCCTGTCCAGACCCTGCATCTGGTCTGACTGCAGGACATGCTCGGGATAGAGCGTTTGGGGGGTGGGGGGGATCGTTTCCCGTCATGGCTCTGGTGGCAGAATGCTTCCCAGGGGGTCTGGCTCCTGGGGGGTTCCCTCCAGCATCTCTTCTGTTGTCTCAGCCTCGCTCCAGTCCAGGAGGGGCAGACAGTCCACCCAGAAGGAAATCCACGCACTCGGTTATTTCTCATTTGGTTGAATGTGCTTGTTTACTGGAGAGTCAGAAGGAGTGGAAAAGAAAGGCACCACTTAGTTTAGACAAACTTCGTCAGGCCTGAGGTGCTGGCTTCCTGGCCAAATGCCAGAGCCAGGACTCATTCTGGATGGGGGCTGGGAGGGGGGCAAAGTGCACCCCAGAGCCTCGCACCTGCAGCAGAGAGCAGAGCCTGCCTCCTGGGGCCCCTCACCTCCCAGGTCAGAGCAGGAAGAGCAGCCTTGTCCTGCTCCCTGCCATCAGGCCTCCTTCCTGCCTCCCAGGCCATCCTCCAGGGAAAGCAGAGTGGGGACTTCCAAGCTCCCGCTCCTGGCAGCGGCCTGGCTCTGGGGTGCTGAGTCAGCTCCTGCCCGCCCCACCCCCAGCACCTCCACCTGGCCAGCCCTCCTCCTGGGCAGGCCCCGGCTCGCCACCTCCCAGAGCCAGGGAGTGAGGCCAGGGTGCCAGCCCCGATGCTGCTCTCGCTGTCCTAGCCTCCACCAACCCGGGCTGGGTTCTTCTCACACCCACTCTGGACCTGACGCCCAGTCCCCCTTGAATTGGTTCCGCAGAGGTTCCTGTGTCCAGAGCCAGGTGGCCAAGGGGGCCTGGGTGCTGCCAACCCTGCCTGAGGGGGTGGAGAGCTGGACGCTTCCGGTCCTGCAGGGGAGAGGGCCAGCAGAGGGTCAAGGGGGCTCTTTGGGACACTGGATTTGGCTTGGCCTCGAAGGCAAAATGGAGCCATTACAAAAAAAAAATACCATTAAAAGTTCAGGTGATGCTCATTAACCTTATCGTGGTGACCATTTCGTAATATACACACATATCAAATCATCACGACGTACACCTTAACCTCTCCAATGTTACGTGTCTATTATATCTCAGTCAAGCGGGGGAAAAATCCAAGGTGGACGTGCACCATTCCCCCACACCCTCAGGACCCAAATTCTTAAAGAGAAGGTAGATATCCCGATCCGTCAGCACTGGGAAAACCACAGTCTGTAACTCCCACCTCCCACACCCTTCTGGGAGGAAGTGGGGCGGTCGGGGTGAGGCCAGGGGCAGGACAGGAGGGTGGGGAGAAGCTCCAAGCGGAACAGGGGCTGCAAGGGGCCCGTGACCATCTCTGGGGAATGGTGATGTGCTGGCCTGTCCAAGGGTCTCACCAGGGACTAGAGGCACTGCGTAGGAGAGGGGCACCATGGTCCCTGTGCCCTAGGTCTCCCCAAGTTCTCCAAGCCCGTAAAGTCAACAGCACCAGGGGCTCGCTGGGCTCCTGGGTCATGTCCGGGAAGGAAGAACATCCCCGGAGAGACAGTCCACAGCCTATAGCAAGGCACCAGGGTGGTCTCTCCACCCTAAGATGTGCGTGTGCTGGGGGTGCAGATGGGACAGGGGCATGCAGCTCTCTGAGCTCCTGCTGACCCAGCAGAGAGGAAGAAGCAGGTATGGCAACAGGACTGACGCAGAGCTGCAGCGAGGCGGGTACTGGTGAGCCCACGCTGGGGCTAATCCACGTCCCACCTGCCACCTGAGATGAGCGTCATCTGCTTCCTGCCGGTGACACCGGCTCACAGACCAGAACACGGCTGCTCCCCTATGTGGCCTGTGCTTGGCTGCTGTGCGCGGTGGGTGCAAACAACGAGGGCGTCTCCCCGTGCTGGGGGGCCATCCCACAGAGCCGAGGATGCTCAGGGGCTTGCAGGAGGGGACACACGGCTCTGAACCCTGGGAAGGCGGCAGCCCCGCCAGGCCCAGACTCTGGCCCCGCTGCCAGGACCATGTCGGGATGACAGGCCATGCTTGCTTACAGTGTTGCAGACATCAGTCAGGTTGCCAACGCCTATCGCCCTCTCACCGTGGGCTTTTCAAGCACAGCCTCTGGCTGGGGGCAGAGTCAGAGACATGGGGGCGTCCAGAGCAGCTGCTGGCCCTGTGATGGGGAGGCTGCATCCCTGGACCACAGAGCTCCCCCAGGAGCTGAGAACCACCCCGTGGCAGCCGCAAGCTCGTGGGGACCAGGTCCCCCCCAGTGCAACAACCAAGTCTGAGAGCGGGAGAGGTTGGAGGACGCTGTTCCCCCAAACTGGCTAACACCTGGAGTCGGCCTCTCAAGACCCGAGTGGGGGCCCCACACGAGCCAGCCAGACTTGGCACCTGCTGGGCGTGAGCTAACAGGTGTGAGTGTGAGCCCTTGGAAGCCTTCAAGTCTGGCCCCTTGTTAAGGAGCACAGACGGGCATACCATGTGCTCCTTGCTCTCCAGCCTGCTTAGACCCAGGGGACAGCACCTCCCTGTGTAGCTCCACGGTCAAGCCACAGCACCCTCATTGCCTGGTCGCCTTGGCCTTTGTGCTTCCCTCCTGTCCTCCTCCTGCGCTCCCAAGCCACCCCTCCCCTGCCCCTGTACCACCCCTTCCCTGTCTGCTGCCTGTCCCATCCAGGCTCCTGCCGTCCCTCCTGCCTCTGCCTGCCATTAGCCACTGCCAGCCCCCCACTGGCTCCGCCTGTCTTGTCCCGTCACCTGTGTGGCCATGGGCTAAGCTGGCCAGTTACCTGAGTCCTTCTGACCCACACGACCTTGTGGACGGTGCCCTGGCACCTCCTGGACCAGGAATCTTGGCTCAGGTGAAGACACCTGGCCCCGTGTTCATACAGCAGGACGGCCTCCCAATTGCCCCCTTCTCCATACACTCGGATGCCCTGGAGATGTATTCAGTATCATGTGGACAAATAGCATTTAGGGACAAGAGGCTCCACAGACCGGGGGCACTTACTTCTCCCTGATCTGGAGGCTGGACGTCCAGGACCAAGGTGTGGCAGATCTGGGGTCCAGTGAGGACCCCCTTGCCGGCTCACACATTAGTGTCAGAGAGAGCCCTGGTCTCTTGTGCTTCTTATGGGGACACCGCTCCCATTGTGGGGGCCCCTCCCAACACGGTCACCGTGGGGGGGGGCTCCCACACACGAGTCAGGGGAGTGAGCGTCGGTCTGTGATGAGTGCGTGATGCATCACATCTACAGACAGAACTCACGTGGCCAGCACCACGAGTCTCCTGGACCCTGTGTAGTTCCGTGTCCATTGCTGACCGGTCATCGAGGGTCAACGAGAGTGGCGCCTGTGCGTGCCCCTGGCTGGCTGCGTCAGGGCCCTCTGTGCCCCAGTTTCCCTCGCTCACACCCCAGGTATCTCTCTGGAGGTGGCTGGAAGGGTGATGCTGCACGGGGGCTGCCCGCTCCCAGGCCCCACAGAGGTGACCTCGGGGTCCTGCCCTGTACTGTGAGGGGGGCCACGTGAGGGTTCCCAGCATGGACCAGGCCTCATAAACCCTCAGGAGCCTACACTGAGCTTCGGGTTAATCCCCCACTCACCCCCTCAGCCTCACGGGCTCTGCGGGTGTGCAATGCTCCAGACAGGGACGGGCGGCGCCTGACTTAGGGCGCTCCCTTCGGGGGTGATGGTGTCCAGGGGCTGTGGGACTGGAGCTTGTAGCCCATTGTCCCACTCTCTGGGTCACAGTGAGGTCCCAACCCTTCCTGATGGCTCCAGGGAAAGCTGGGCAGTAGGGGGGTGCCGTAGTCCCCTAGTGCGGTGGTCCTGCGGGTCTGGGGAGCAGAGGTTGCCCCACCCTTGCTACACCCACTTCCTTTACCCTGCACCTGGCGCTGTGATTCAGCCCATGAGGAATTCACTGCACTTCCCCGCAGAGCAGGGTGCTGTCCCAGAAGGCGCCCACACCCGCACTGTCCGCCAGCACCTGGCTGCCCGGCTGGACGTCTCGCCCAATACCCGAAGGCCCCTCAAAACCAGAGCGTCCCACACTGAATGCACCCACCCCCCAAACATGGCACCCTTTCTCCCTTTGCACCTGAGCCCTGGAGGAGCTCTCCCTCTGCAGGGCTGTCCACACAGCGGAAGGGCCGATGTCCAGGACCAGGTGGCGGCGGTCTCCCCTGGGCCTCCCGACATGTAGACCATGTGTGGCGGAGAGGTGAAGTGCAAGCAGGACACAGCACCTCTATGGGTGACTATGTGGGTGACGCGAGTCGTGAGAAGACAGCAGGCTTGGCCCATCTTCCAGGTTCCCGCCAACACTACTGTTTCTCGGGAAGTGGGGGGGCGTCGCCTTCCACCCGGAGCACTTGAGTGCAGTCTGGAGAGTGGCCCCTTGACTCCAGTCCCAGCCTGTGGCTGGGGCCACGTGAGCCACACCCGCCGCCCACCAGTGGTAATGGTTTTCTCCCTCCCGTGGAGGGCAGTGCTGTCGGACGGCTGGGCGCCTTGCCAGGCCATCTTGCTCAGGGTGGAGCAGAGGTGCTGGCTGGAACACGCAAGGGAAGGATGTGCCCAGGACCCAGTCTGGGCTGGTGGACGTCCCCTGCCAGGGTTTTGCTGTGGTTGTGTGGTGGTGGTGGGGGGGGTGTCACCCATCTCCCTTGGCTCCTCTGGGCACAGGTCCGCAGACAGAGGAGACACCTGTGTACTGTTCCCTGCAGTCTCAATGGGGTGGCCGGCTCCTAGGTGTCTTTGGACCTGGTTCTGTTTCCTTCGGCAGCAACTCTCAGCATCGCTCTGCCCTCGCCTGAGGCCGTGTATGTCCCTGGACAAGTGGCGACTTCAAGCAGTTCTCACGGAGAGAGGGGCTCTGTGGGCGGGGCCTTGGCTGGGCCTGGGCAGGGGTAGGACACAGGCCCCAGTTCCGTGGTTCATTTGCTTCCCCTCCTGGCTTCAGTCTCCCCAGCTCTCCAGGGAGGTGGGGGGACCACATTCTACCCGAGGCTCCCTGAAGGGAGCTGAGACGTGGCTGGCGGGGCCATCTGCACCTTAGTGTCCCCTGGGGCCACTTCTCCAGGAAAGGCTCTGTGCCCCCAGCCCTGCTAGCCACCTTCTCCAGGCCCCACAGAAGCTTGCCACCTCTTTCTGCATGAACTTTCACTTCTAGGCCACGAGGTGCCGCTCCCACAGGGCAAGACCCCATCTTGTCCTTTGAGGGCACAGAGCGGGCATAGAGGTCCACGCAGGGCCCAGGGGAGAAGGGAGGTCGGGGCCCACGTTCACCCTGGGGGGCCTGGGCTGGTCCCATCAATCTGCCCCGTGGAGACAATGTATTCGGTCTCATGGAGACATGGGATTCCTGTCCCCAGACCAGAGCCCTGAGTGTGGGGCTGGTCAGTGGCCCTGGCGGCTGAGGGCTGCCCAGCAAGATGGGTGGGCTCTGTCCTCTCTGGATGGAGCTGGCTATCTTGGAGCCACATGGGGCCGAGGGCTCCACCAAGGGTGCTGACCTGCTGGGTCCCCCCGGGGCTGCTTTCTCTCTCCACCCTCCATGCGGTGGGGTCCATGGAGAGGGCCTGGGGCCTCCACGCTCTTGCCCCCTGCTGCCTGGAAGATCCCTCCCAGGAGCTGGTGCACCTGAGGCACTGGGAGGGCGCATGGTTGGGGGGCTGCAGGACCCTGGTCGTGTTGGGCCACCCCTCCCTGCCTGCAGCCCCCCCAGCACCCCCGCTGCCCCGCCGGCTGAGCCGGGATTACTGACACATACTTTAAGCAAGTCCTGGCAGGCGGGCAGAGGCTCCCGTGCCCGCGGCCATGCATTTGCCCGCTTCCCTGGGCGGCAGCGGCACGTTTTGTCGGGGAAGGAATGTGGAAGCACCCAAGCACGAGACACCTCCAGGGTGTCACCTGGGGAGGCCGGGAGGGAGACTGAGGCAGCTCTCCCCAGTGTGTCATGGGGACCTGGCCCCAGAGCTGGGAACTCAGCCAGGGGCTGCAGGGACGCTCAGCTGTGTCTTCCTGCCCCAGGCAGAGCGCACTCGATAGCTTTCTGTGTTTCATAGGAGAGACTCCATCATTCATTCGATCATTCATTCATTCGCTGGGTCGACAGGGTCTTGCTGAGCAGTTGCAGAGCTGAAGGGTAGAGAAGGGGAAGGACCAAACCCTGGTGGGATTTCACAGCTGGGGATTCAGGCATCACCCCCCTGCTGGCTCTGCAAAGGTAGGGTCAGGGCACTGGGCCTCTGCAGGCTGTGCCTTCTTGGGCCTCTGCTCCCTCCCCACATGACGGGCAGCTCACCACCTCTAGGCACCGTACAGGCATGACTGTCATCCTCATGCAGCCACCCCTCCTGAGGCTGCTAGATCCTTCTGCTAGGCTTACAAGGGGCAGATGCAAACTCTTCATGGGGCCAGGGCTGGGTGGCTGTGCACGGAGGGATGGTGGTCCACGGGGAAGACCCCCGATTCAGGCTTGCTGGCCGATGTGAAGGTGCTTTTTGACCTAACAACTTGGGTTTTGCGGTTTTTAAAATTTCCAATCCATTACTACGAAGTGGGTAAAGATGCTGCATGAAAATGTACATAAAACCATGTCATCCCCAAGCATCCTGTCTTCAGCTTCTGTTCCCATTTCTTCATGGACAACGGTCCCAGGGTGGCTCTGGCCTGGGGACCACTTCCACTGTGATGGGTACTTTCATCGACAGTGGGGTCTCCAGGCCCTGCATTCCTGTGCTGGGAGGATGGCAGGGCCCCTGGGGGACAGGGCCCCTCCCACCCTGCAGGCTGGAGATCTGCACGCAGGACACTTTGTGGCAAGTGTGGCTTTACAGCTCTTGGCTACGAAGACCATTTCCTCCCTGATTGTGTTACTCGCCCTGTTCTCTCCCTCCACCCCCCGCCACAAAGGGTTCTAGCAGGTTCATGCAAATGCAGCAGAAAATCATCTTATAAAAGAGAGAGCCCACTGACATGCAGGGATACCCGGGCCTGGGAGAGACAGTCTTGAGTGTGTGGGCAGCCAGGTCAGGGGGAGCTGGAGGCGGGAGGCACGTGCGTTGTACTCTGCAGGGACGGACATGAAGGGTGCCTGCCTGGTGGTTCTGTAAAACAGGTTTCTGACCATGTCCTTGATACAAGGGTGGTCATTGGTGGCTCTGTGGGGGGACGCTGATCCTAGTACCCCGAGATTAGGGGGGTCCACCTACTGTCTGGAATCCCTTGGTCTTATGGCCTAGCTAACTGTTCTCACCAGCCTCCGGGCTGCAGAGAGACAGAGAGACAGAGAGGAATGGAGAGACAGAGGAACAGAGAGACAGACAGAGGCAGACACAGATAGGCAGGCAGAGGGAGCAGGGAGATTAGAGCAGTGAGGGGCAGGGCCGCCCTGGACGGGGCGCAGGGGTGCAGACAGCTCAGGAGGGAAGTTCTGTCCATGGGCCCTGCTCTCTGAGAAGCTCAGCCCTCAGGTCAGAGTCACCTGACACAGGTAGCCCCTCACCCCAGCAGCTCTCCCCTCCTCCTTGCCCCCTTGGGGCTGGGGCCACAAGGGAACTCCCCCAGAATGCTCCTGGCTGGCCACCCCCTCTGAACTCCAGGTGCGCCTGCACCCCACAAACAGTGGGCACACGGAGGGGACCCATGTGGGGGCTGGAGGGGTGGCATGGGGTAGGGCCACGCAGAGAGGAGGCTCTGGAAGGTGGGGGCACTTGTGGATGAGCTGGCCTTCTTGGGGGCAAGCAGGGCCTAGGGGCCAGACACTGACTCTTAGTTGGGAGTCTGCTGCCAGCAATATTGCGTGCAGGGTGGTGGCTGGGAGCACTGCACTGGGAGCACAGCCCAGACTGTGGATCTGACCTAGGGGTGGCCTCACAGGGGTATGTTCTGGGCCAGCCCAGGTAATGTCTGTGCCAGAGCACAGCCTCTGTGCTGGGGACTCTGGGGTCTGGCTGCCACTGGTGAGGGGCCAGGCAGCTGCTGGCCACTGGGGCTGTAACTCCAGCACAGTGAGGGTGTGGGGCGGATGGAAGGGGGCAGGCTGGCCAGAACAGGCGGGAAAAGGCGGGAATGGGGCCGAGCAGCCTGGTGGGGGGAGCGAGGGGCCTGGCCTCCTGCTGGGGGAGTAGGACCGAAGCCAGGCTGGCCTACAAGGCCCAGGCAAGGCCCAGGGGGTTACCAGATGCCCTCAGCCCAGACTCAGATACAGGAGGAGGGGGCCCAGCGTGTGCCACGGAACGCTGGAGCCTACTGGGTTCTGTTCCCAGTGTTCGGTGTGTCCCCTTGACCCTGCTGCCGTCCTGTGTTCACAGGGGCCCTCCTGCATCCTTGAATTCCCAGTGGACAGGGGAGGGACCTACAGCACGCATATCTTTAGCCTCTCAGGTCCCTTCTTGGGGACCCCATTGTCCTGTCCGCCACAGGAGGAGCCCAAAAGGAACACTCTCAACATTTGGGTCTTGGGGCTGTGTGTGTGTGCCTCTCTGAGGCTAGGCTGAGACCTGCCCTGGCACCCCGGGGACGCTTCCGCAGGCACGGGGGAGCGGGTGGCCCTTGGAATTCCCACCGGGCTGCTGCCAGCAGCACCAGCTCCTCCTCTCCCTCCACCCTCCCACCGGGAGCCACACCAACTTCAAAAGCCTAATTACTCCCGATTTGGGCTGTTTCCTCATCGTTCCCGTCCTTCCTGCAGGTGAGAAAGCCCCCGTTACTTTCACTTTTATATGCAAGGTGTGGGGAGAAGGGGGGGCAGCAACTTCATCTGGGGCAGGGAGGATGAAACAAAGCAACCAATTAGGGAGGCTGGGCGTGAAGGTGAGAAGTTATAAAGAGAGGGTCCCTCAGCCCCACTGGGGGGAGGGAGGGCAGAGAAAGGAGGAGCCACCAGTGGGAAGCTCCGCCAGGTAGGGCATGAAGGTGGAAAGGCTTTCCCCAGCCATGAAACCCGGAGTCTTTCTCTGCGAGCCCTCCTCTCTACTCTGCCTGTGTGCACCATGGGTATATGGCTCCTTTCCCTGTGCAGCGGATCTGCGGGCACACAGGAGGGCAAACCCGCCGTCCCCAGAGAGCCCTGAGGTTGTTCTGCCAGATATGCTTCTCCTCAGGAAACAGAATCACTGACTGGGGGTTCCATGGCACCCCTTCTCTCTGGGGCTAAAGGGCTGCTCTAGACTCTTGCTTGGGTGGATTGCTGAGAGGAACGGCCCCTCCCCACGGACCTGGAAAATGCAGGGTTGCGTCAGAGCATGTGCGGGTCCACTCAGACGGAACACATGGGGCCCAGGTGCAAAGGGGGGGCATACCTGTGTGTGTGTGGTGAGGGGGGAGGTCAAGGAGAGGGAGCCTCAGGGCAACAGGACACAGATCCCAAGGTGTGGGGTAGCCAGAAGGCTGGTGGCAGGGCCCTTCCTTTTGGGAGCACCCCGGGGGCGAAGGGCGCTTCCTCCTGCGCCCAGGAGTGCGGCGGCGGCGGGTTCTAATTAGAACTCTGCGCGGGAGCGGGCGGCCGCGGGGCTCTCTCGGACGTGCCCCCCCCCCGGCTCCCCGCGGGTGGCGGGGCGGGCGTCAGTGTCCCCACGGCGGCAGACACTGCCGCCCCAGCCCACGCTCCAAGCCGACAGGGCGCTGCAGGTGCCGCGCGCGCTGGTGCGGGCAACGGGGTCCGCGAAGTGCGGCCAAGCGCCTCTCCCAGATCTTTAGACCCACCCAGGCCTCCCCTCCCGCCCCGCCCCGCCTGGCTGCGCCTGGACGCGCGTCCCCACTCGGGCGCCCCTGCTCCTGAACCATCTCGAAGAGAAAAATTATTATCGGATTAGATGTACTTCGGCTACGCTCGGTTCCCCCCTTCCTCTCGGCGTAATTATTATAATTCCAGGCAAGCCGTCGGAGAAGGTTCCTGTGTCTGTGTGTGTGTGTGTGTGTGTGTGTGTGTGTGTGTGTGTGTGTGAGCGCGCACGCGCGCGCGTTCTCCCGCAAGCATGTGTGTGGGGAGTCTTCTCTCCAACTCCGGGTCTTCTGGCCGCACCCCCCGAACTATGTTGGTCAGATCTTGGGCTTCTCAGAGCGCAACCCAGCACATCTCCTCTCCCTCTTCCCCTCCCCCGAGTTGGGTGACCTTTGTCGCTAGGGGCTCTGCCAAATTAGATACCCCGAGGGAGGGCAACCCTGACCCCCCCTTCCCCCAGCCCCCCCATATATGTGCAGCGGACCCTCGGGACCCTTCTTTTGGTTTATTTGCATTCCCATCGTCAGATTTCCGAGGGTTTCACTGAAATGTGTCTCCCCTGGGCACAGGATGCAGCCCCCCCCCCGCCTTCTCAAACGTGGGCCCTCACTCAAGAGCCTTCAAACTGGATGCCTTCTCGCTCTTCCAAGGCAGCCCCCTTTCCCTCCCGATCCAGACAGGGGCTGACGAGGAGGGCCCTCCGGACACCCCTCTCCACACACACGGAGTCAGCCCGAGAGGCGGCAGGGACTCCCGGCGCCTCCCGCTGTCTTTATGTAACTGCGCTGCCCCAAGCTGTTCGGTCTTGTCCCATCGACTTTGTTTTAAGGTGTGCGTGTGTGTTAAGACACGGTCCTTAAGGTACGTCTTCCTCTCCCCCGCGCTGCACTCGCTCGCCCTCCAGGTTTCCTTTGGCTGCAGGCAGCCTGGCTGTCGGTGCCATCTGTGCAAACCGTGTTCCCGCCTCTCCCCAGCCTCTGCGCCCCTTCCGACGCCGGGGTCCCTCTAGGCCCGGGACACCAATGTCCCCGGAAGCCCCGAGAGCCGCGTCCCAGCCCCGGCCCGAACAGGTCGAAAGTGGCCGCCAAGGAAAACAACCCGCCCGCGCCCGCGGAGCCCGAGCGGCGGGGAGAGGGCTCCGGGCCACCGCGGGGCCCTGCCCGAGGGGACGGCGGCTCGGGGCCGCTCGGAACGAGACCAAGGCGAACGCGAGGAAGACTCACCACCAGATCGGGTAGCTGCCCAGCGCCTGCTTCAGGCCGTAGAGGAATAAGAAGTATCCGAGCAGGGCCATCGCCGGGCGGGAGAGCGCGGAGGGCCGGGAGTCCGCCCCGAGAGCACGGGCGCCGGGGCGGGCCGGGCCCTGGGAGCTGGCGGGCGGCGGCGCTGGGCCCTCCTGCAGCCGCGAGGTGCCCGGGGTGCGCGGGTGTGCGCGTGCGCGGGCTCCGAGGG
>NC_048220.1:484314-508349 GCF_002007445.2 Ailuropoda melanoleuca
CGGGGCGGGGCCCTGGAGCTCGGGCGGCGACGGCGGCGGCGGCGCCGGCCCCTCCCGTGGCTGCGGGGTGCGCGGGGTGCGTGGGGATGCGCCAGCTCCAAGGGCCGCGCTGTGCCAGATGGGCCGCTGGTCGGGCGGCCTGCGGGGACTCGGGACAGCGTGGTCTGCAGGCGCCCCCTCCGAGTTCCAGGGCCGCGCCTGCTCGGAACTCCTGGGCCGCGCGGCGGTCTGCAGCCACGCGCGCCATGCGCTCGCCGTGGGATGCAGCGTCCGGCTCTCGCTCCTGCTGCTGCTCGTCGTGCGCTCGGTCTCTTGCTCTCATAGTGGCAGGGCTGCTGTCCTTTTCTTCCACCTCCTTGCCAGGGGCGTCCGTTCGTCCGAGGCCAGTCCCCCGAGCCGCTCCTCGCTGATCCGCTGGGAACGGAGCTGCCTGCGCGGCTCCGCTGCGGAGAGCGGCAGTGGTGAAGGAGGCCTGCCCTGGGGACAGCGGCTGGGTGGTTGGCCAGGCTGCAGCTCCTTACCTGAAGGTCAGGATTGGGACACGGGCTGTCTGGAGCGCAGGTGTTGACGCCTCCACTTTCTCCCCCACATCCCACCAGGAAAGAGGACGCCCAGTCCCTGAAGCTTCCCAGCCAGGGCAGTGCAGCCCTGCATCCCTCCCTCTGGGACCTCCAACCTTGGGGTCTGCCCAGCTAGAGCTTCTAGTCTCTTCAGCCAGAAGGGATTTCTGACAACTTAGGTAAGCCTTATGGTTTAGTTGATGGGGGAAGGGCAGACCAGAGAGGGAAGGTGACTTATCCGAAGTCTCAAGGAGCAGCTAGCCAGTACCCACCAGGCAGTCCACCTGGAAGCCCTCCTTGCACCTTCTGGGGTAGGCGAGAGGGACACCAGGGGAGTTTTACTGGGGAACGGAAGACCAAATCCTGAACTCTCCCCAGCTTCCTCTGGGCACATGATAACAGGTGAGAGGGTCTGTCTTGCATGCGGTGGGAGACCAGTCAGTCTCAATGGTGCTGTGTGGTAAACACAGCAGGAATTCATGTCACCGCTTTGGAGTTGAAGGGAGCAGAACAGCAGCTACAAATCCCAAGTCTAGGCTCTTCTATGATGTCTCTTTTCTTGTGGACCACTTGCTCCCCACATGAGTCCCCTGAAGCCATGCATCACCACCTGGTCTGCAATGTGGGGCTCCATGGAGAGGCCATGGGGTAGGCATATGTCCCCTTCTCTGGGCAGAGGTGTCTATGCGAGCCTCCAGGTTTGGTGCTGAGAACCAGAGGCAGGCCGCACCCATGGCATGCTGCCCCCACCCACTGTGGTTTCTGCATCTGTGAAGGGAGCCAGCCCCAGCGGTGGTGGGTCACCTGGGTGACCTGTCAGGAGTCTCTTCCCAGATATGGAGCGAGAACCCTTCTCTTTCAAGGAAACTTTCCTCCACACCGCCTTTGGGATCCAGTTAAGTCTATGCATGCCCGGACCCTCTACCCGCCCCCCTCCCCCAGTCACCGCAAGCCCCCCACCTGCAGTGGGAAGGAGGGAAGATTCTGGAATGAAGTGGGGTGGGCGGGAGGGGAGCTGGCTCACTCTCCTCTGGACTTCCCCTCTCTCTCAGCAAAAATCCCACCCAATTATCGCATTACCGGGGGACCTGGGCTCTGTGAGTGGGGTGGGGGCCCGAGCTGAGGCAGCAGGCTCCCGCCCCCACCTCCCCAGCTGTGGGGCCAGGGGATTAGAGCCTTTATGGGGAGCCCCCAGAGGCTGCTGGCTCTGTGCACACAAAGGGGTTAGCTACCCAGCAGGGGCGGGCTCTATGCAGAATGGAGCCAGTGGGCACATTCTCCCCACCTGCCAGGCCCCTCTGGGCTCCCTCTGCCCCTGCCTCTGCTGTGCAGGTGATGGGGAGGGGAGAGTGAGCTGAGGAGCTCCCTGTGGTGCAGGGGGGAGAGAGTGGGGGAGTTCCCTGAATGTGCATCTCAGCATGTCTTTGGTGGGCCCTGGGCTGGGGGCTTCCAGAGCCCTTCCTTCCCCCCCCCCACCCACCCTGTAGCCTTGGCCCCTCTCTTTGAATGCAAAGATGAGGGGAGCAGGACCTTGGCAGGAAGGCTGGCCTGGTGGGGCATCTTGGGTCCAGATGGCAGGGACTACCAGCCCTCCAGGGATCCTGGGAAGCTCACGTAGAGGGGGAATGGGGTCCTGCCCTATTTTCTAGGCATCATCGAAGCTCGGAGTCTGTTTCCCAAGACCCCAGAAGCATGGGGGTGGGATGGTGTTCTTTCCAGCTCCCTGATTTTCGGCTGGAAATTCTGCAGCCTGGCATGAGGGTAGAGGCAGCCTGACAAGTCTTTGCTCCGTGCCACGTGCCACTGCTCCATTGGTGCCTGCCCCAGAGCCTGGCTTCTTGTTCCTGGCAGCGCCCCCTGCTGTCACACAGGGGGAGCTTCCTTGGCGGACTGCACCACAGGTCTGTTAAAGGACTCCCGGTTTATGGATGACCTGGGTGGAAAGGTCCCAGAATAGCCCTGGGGGGAAGAAGGGACAGGCCCAGGAGCTCTGGGAGGCCAGATGGGAGGGCAGTTTGCTCTGTGAAGTAGTGAGCTCCCTGTCTGTGTCAGGTGTCAGGGGTCCTTACTGTCCTGGGGAGGAGGAGCCAGGACTTCACACCTCCCCGTCTACTCACTTGTTTCCTGGCAGGGGAGGGTCTGGGCAGCCTGGAGCCCCGTGGCTGTGAGCTCAGAGGGGCCGCAGGTAGGGCAGTGTGAGGGCCTGGGATCCTGCTCCACCCAGGGGTCACTCAAGGACAACTGCTTGTCATGGTGGGGTGCTTGCACTCAGAGCTGGACCTTCTGTCCCTCATCAGCTTTTACAGAACCTAGGCCCAGAGAAACACCTCACTGCTCGGCTTAGCAAGCAACTCAGTCCAAACAACGAATGTCTTCATCAGTAGATCATGGAAAAAAGTACGATTCATAATTCATTCTCCTGTAACTTCTGTAGCATCTCGTGTCACTGCTGCTGGCTCCTTACCACAGCAGCAGCCAGGAACCTGGCAGAGCCCACAGGTGTCTTTTCCACAGGTGATGCTACTGCTGTGTGTCGTGAACACAGGAAATATCCCCCAGCACCCCAGGGATTTGCTGGGGCACCCCAGGGTGCCTTGGCACACACAGTTTGGGAACCATGGCTCTAAGGACAGGAGTGAGGGGTGGGAGAGTTTGAGGTCTGCCATCGCCACTGGCTCACAGTTTCCCTCTTATGTCATGCTCTAAGTGCCTCCTCTTCAGCCCAGATCTGGGTCAAATTTTCAACCCCTCTTGGTTTCCAGAAGATTCTCCATGTAAACGCAGGCTATCCCATCAGACGACTTCCCTGAGGCCCTTTGAAGGCAGTGACAAAGCCACATGCTCTGGAGCCCTGGTCCCACCCAGCACCCTGGGGAGCCGCATCCAAGGAAGCTCAGAGCGGCTCACTGCCAACTTTCCCCACGCCCTAGCAGGACTCCAGGGAGGATGGGGGTGGAGGGCGGTGGTCTCTGTGGATTACGTGTGCCACAAAAGTAAGTCCCTTCAGAGCTGAGTGGGGGGCTTGGGGCCTCAAGGTGGGTCAGAGAGGGTGTGTGTGGGGTAGGTTCCTGTGGGGAGCACGCATGGTCCGTGTGGTTTGTCTCTATGTGCTGGTGTTCTCTGGGACAGGAAGCTTGCAGAAGTTTGGGGCAGCACTTCAGAGAACCAACCCGTCCATCTCGAGTTATCCTCCATGGTGGGTGCTCCCCCACCCCCAGCCAAAACTGGAGCCCTGGATCAGCCCCTCCTTGCACAGAGGAGCAGGGCTCAGAGTAGTGACAGGGAGCCAGGGGTGTCTGGACCCATCTTCCAGGGACCTCCATGCCTTTCTGCTGGGGGATCACCAGCTGCACAGCCTGCACCTTTGTGTGTACCGTGGGAGGCTGCCATCAAAGGCTTGGAGAGTGAACGTCCCCCACAACGCAGACTCCTGTGTGCATTCTGGGGTGTGCAGCCCTTGCTCATGTGTCTCCCTTCATAGGCACCCCAACCTCTGGTCCTTGGCTCCAATTAGGGCATGGCCACTTCGCAGGTGTGACAGACCCCATGCCCCTGCAAGCTTGCATTATTCTTGAGCCCGCTGTCCTGGGTCAGTCGGATGGATGGAAGTGGCCTGGTGATGTGGGAATTTGGGGGGAAAAGGGTGGAATCCCAAAGTCATGAAGGGGGGCACCAAGTTCTCGCTCCCCAAGTAGCCATGCTGTGTATTGTCCTTGAAAGAGCAAGTTTGCTCTAGACATGCTGGCGTCACCCAGCCACAGAGTCATGGGACCCAGAGCAGCTGGGAAGAAGAGCCATTGGATTTTGGCATTGTCTGATTCTCAAAGCAGGGAGCCATGGATGGAAAGTCTTAGAACCATAAAGAAACAGAACATGGGAGGTAAAAGTAAGCACAGTGGAGTTCTGCCATCCTGTCACCACTGCCATGGGGACTATAAATTAGCTGTCCTGGAGTCTTGGCTTCCTATGGGGCCTTAAATCTTGGCCTCACTCCCTCACCTGTAAAATGAGGATGTTAGCCCAGCCCTTCTGCCCAAAATGCTGGTTGTGACAGCCATGCTTCTGGGCCGACAGCACCACCACGTGGAGATGCTGAGTGAGGTGCCATGGATGAGGCACCAGGGGTCACTTCTAGGTCCCCCATCTACAGGTGTCTGGGCTCAGCTGTGGTTGGAGTAGGCCCAGTCCCTCCTCAGCCCTCGGCATGCCTGCCCCCCAAATGCAGATGACTCTCCTCCTGGTAACAGTGGTGGCCACAGCCCTGGCCAGTCTGCATTAGGTGCAGCGGGCAACCTGCTTGATCCTGAGTTGATTGAGATGGTAGTATCACTATCCTCAGGGCATTAATCACAGCTCAGGCCCCCCTGGGGGCCAAGATTGAGGTTCATGGGATGGGTGTTCAGAGCGTCCAATTAGGACATGGCCTGGGTTGTGGCATCCTTCCTGCACTGCCCATGACCTCCCCACGATCTCCAACACCCTCCACACCAAGACTCCTTCTGTGCACCCTCAGTGCCACCACTGGGCTCCATCAGCAAAGGCAGAGGAAGCAAGCATCCCTCAGACACCCCTCCCCGGGCTGAAGAAATGGGATGTCACCTCCCCACACCTCCCACCCAGCTTCCCCATCAGCTTCTCTCCTGCCCAAGAGGACAGTGTTTCCACCAGTCCAATTGGTCCAGAAGACTCAGGAAAGCACGTGTTCCCATGTCCTAACTCAGCAGCCATTCCCTGTCACTGAATCTTCCACCTGCTGTACAGTCCACCTCCTTCCTCTTAGTCTAGAAGCTAGATGCTACTTTAAGTGGTATTATTTCTTCTCATTTCCAGTTCTGTTACTTGTTGCTCCTGGTAGAAATACCACTGATTTTAGTACATTGAATGTGTATCCTTCCTAAACACACTTGTTAGTTCTGTGGGTTTTTTTCCCCCACAGATTCTGTAGGATTTTCTACACAGAAATGGTGACATCTATGAATAGAGACACTTTTACATTTCACTTTAAATTCTGGACACCTTTTATTTCTTTTTCTTGCCTTATTACATTGGCTAGAAATGCCAGGAGAGTGCTGAATAAAAGTGGTGAGGTTCAATAACCTGGTTCTCTTCTCGATTTGGAGACACAAGCATGCACTCTTTCATTTAGTATGACACCAGTGGCAGGTTTTTTATAGATGCCCTTTATCAGGTTGAGGAAGTTCTCTTGTATTCCTCATGAGCTGAGTTTTTATCCAAATGTCAGAATTTGCCCACTGATTTTCTTCATCTGTTGAGACAATTGATGGTTTGTATTTTTTTAGTCTCTTAATATATCTAACTGTATTAACTGATGTTCAAATATCAAACCAACCTTGCATTCCTGGAATAAATCCCATTTGGTCAGGTTACACTGTCCTCTTTACATATTGTTCAATTGGATATGCCAAAACTTAGTTAAGAATTTTTGTATCTATATTCATGAGGGATATTGGTCTGGTATTTTCTTTTCTTATAATATATGTCTGATTTTGGCATCAGGGTAATTTTGGCCACATGGACTACTTTGGAATATTACAACCTCTTTAATGTTCTAGGAGAGTTTGTGGAGAAGTAGTGTTTTTCCTGAATGATTAGTAGAACAGGTGTTGATCAGCACTCAGGGATGACTTGAGGGAGCATTCTGCAGATCTCGAGAGTGCTGTCCATGCAGTTCTCTCCTCTCTGGTGCTCTGTCTTGTGAGCTCCAGCCGACCTGGATTCCTAGACATCCAACTCTGTCTCCTTTGCTCCAGGAGGGCTGCAGCTCCCACTGTGTCCTCCTCCTTGCAGCAGTGGGGACGCTCCCCAGTTGGCCTGGCAATTGTAGGTCTCACCTTGCTTGTTTCCCCTCTTTTAGGGATCACTTTCCTGCATTGTTTGACACTCACTGTGTGGTTTCATATATTTGCTCCATTACTTTTATGTTCTTTGTTGTTTTATACAACGAAATGAATCCATTCTCTATTCCTATTGCCTTGGATGGAAGCAAAAGTCTCGATGTCAGTATTGATTTAATTCTGCTAGTGGATGTGAAGTGGTAGCTCATTGTGGTTTCCATTTGTGTTTTTTCTAATGACATTTGTTTATTTTCTTACTTTGAAGTATCAGTTTGAGTGTTTTACACATTGTTTTATTGAGATCTTGCCTATTTTTTATTTGTAGGAGTTCTTTATACATCCTGGATGCAGGTCCTTTGTGTGTGTGTGTGTGTGTGTGTGTGTGTGTGTGTGTGTGTGTGTGGTTTCATGAAATTTTACCACATGTGTAGAAGCACTACTATAATCTTGTGAAACTACTCCATCACCTCAAAAAAACTCATTATGTGGCTCCACCACTGATGTGTTCTCCAGTCTCAATAATGTTCTTTTAAGAACATCAAATAAATGGAATCGTGGTATGTAACTCTTTGAGGCTCTCTTCTTTCCTGAAGCATAAAGCTTTTGAGCTTCATTCACATTATTGTATTTATCAATAGTTCATGCCTTCTTGCTGCTGGGGAGTATTCCACCAAATGGAGGCACCTGTTTGTTTACCCATTTACCCATTCTCCTGTTGAAGGACATTTTTTTTTTTACCAGTCTTTAGCAATCATGAATAGAGCTGCTATAAACGTTAGTGTACATGTTTTTTTGTGTGTGAACACAAGTTGTGGGATTGATGGGTCACATGGTAAGTGTGTATTGAATTTTATAAGAGACTGCCAAACTATTTTCCAGAGTGGCTGCACCATTTTGCATCCCCACCAGCACATATAAGTTTCAGTTGCTCCATATTCTTTTTTTTTTATTAATTTTATTTTATTATATTATGTTAATCACCATACAGTACATCCCCTGATTCTGATGTAGTTTGATGCTTCATTAGTTGCGTATAACACCCAGTGCACCATGCAATACGTGCCCTCCTTACTACCCATCACCAGTCTATCCCATTCCCCCACCCCCTCCCCTCTGAAGTCTTCAGTTTGTTTCTCATAGTCCATAGTCTCTCATGTTTCATTCCCCCTTCTGATTACCCCCCTTTTCTTTATCCCTTTCTTCCCCTACCGATCCTCCTAGTTCTTATGTTCCATAGATGAGAGAAATCATATGATAATTGTCTTTCTCTGCTTGACTTATTTCACTTAGCATTATCTCCTCCAGTGCCGTCCATGTTGCAGCAAATGTTGAGAATTCGTTCTTTCTGATAGCTGAGTAATATTCCATTGTATATATGGACCACAGCTTCTTAATCCAGTCATCTGTTGAAGGGCATCTCGGCTCCTTCCATGATTTGGCTATTGTGGACAATGCAGCTATGAACATTGGGGTGCATATGGCCCTTCTCTTTACTACGTCTGTATCTTTGGGGTAAACACCCAGTAGTGCAATGGCTGGGTCATAGGGTAGTTCAATTTTTAACTTTTTAAGGGACCTCCACACTGTTTTCCAGAGTGGCTGTACCAACTTGCATTCCCACCAACAATGTAGGAGGGATCCCCTTTCTCCACATCCTCTCCAACAATTGTTGTTTCTTGCCTTGTCTATCTTTGCCATTCTAACTGGCGTAAGGTGGTATCTCAGTGTGGTTTTGATTTGAATTTCCCTGATGGCTAATGATTTTGAACATTTTTTCATGTGTCTGTTAGCCATTTGTATGTCTTCATTGGAAAAGTGTCTGTTCATATCTTCTGCCCATTTTATGATTTGTTTATTTGTTTCTCGTGTATTGAGTTTGAGAAGTTCTTTGTAGATCTTGGATACCAGTCCTTTATCTGTGGTGTCCTTTGCAAATATATTCTCCCATTCCGTGGGCTGTCTCTTAGTTTTTTTGACTGTTTCCTTGGCTGTGCAGAAGCTCTTTATCCTGATAAAGTCCCATAAGTTCATTTTATCTTTTATTTCTCTTGCCTTTGGAGATGTGTCGTGAAAAAGGTTGCTCTGGCCGATGTCATAGAAGTTGTTGCCTATGTTCTCCTCTAGAATTTTGATGGATTCCTGTCTCACATTGAGGTCTTTCATCCATTTGGAGTTTATTTTTGTGTATGGTGTGAGAGAGTGGTCAAGTTTCATTCTTTTGCATGTAGCTGTCCAATTTTCCCAGCACCATTTATTGAAGAGACTGTCTTTTTTCCACCGGATGTTTTTTCCTGCTTTATCAAAGATTAGTTGCCCAAAGAGCCGAGGGTCCATTTCTGGGTTCTCTATTCTGTTCCATTGGTCGATGTGTCTGTTTTTGTGCCAGTACCATGCTGTCTTTGTGATCACAGCTTTGTAGTACAGCTCGAAATCCGGCATTGTGATGCCCCCAGCTTTGTTTTTCCTTTTCAACAGTTCCTTGGAGATTCTGGGCCTTTTCTGTTTCCATACAAATTTAAGGACTATTTGTTCCAGTTCTTTGAAAAATGTCCTCGGTATTTTGATCGGGATAGCATTGAAAGTGTAGATTGCTCTGGGTAGTATGGACATTTTAACTATGTTAATTCTTCCAATCCATGAGCATGGAATATTTTTCCATCTTTTTATGTCTTCCTCAATATCTTTCAAAAAGTGATCTATAGTTTCCAGAATATAGGTCCTTTACGTCTCTGGTTAAGTTAATTCCAAGGTAACGTATGGTTTTTGGTGTTATTGTAAATGGGATGGATTCCCTAATTTCTCTTTCTTCAGTCTCATTATTCGTGTATAGAAATGCAACAGTTGCTCCATATTCTTGCTAACACTTTGCATTTCATTGTCAGGTGTTTTTTTTTTTTTATCTTCACTGTTTTAATAAGTGTGTAGTCATTGCTCATTGTCGTCTTCATGTACATTTCCCAAGAGCTGATGCTGGTGAGCATTTTTCATGGACCAATTTCCCTTCTGGGTATCCTCTTTGGTGATGTATCTGTTCAAATCTTTTATCCATTAAAAAACACTTTTTATTTAAAAATAACAATAGATCTGGGGTGCCTGGGTGGCTCAGTTGGTTAAATGTCCAACACTTGGTTTCCGCTCAGGTCCTGATCTCAGGGTCTTGGGGTCTAGCCCCACATGAGGGTCTGCACTCAGCAGGGAGTCTGCTTCTGTTCTCCCTCTCCCTCTGTCCCTCCCCCCACTCACACACACACACACTCTCTCTCTCTTTCTGTGTCTCTCTCAAATAAATAAACAATTATTTAAAAGTAAATAAATAAATAAAATAACCATAGATCCACAAAAAATAGTACATGAAGTTTCCACGTGCCCTTCATTTACTTTCCCTCCATGGCTGCATTTTATGTAATTACAGTACAGTGTCAAAATCAGGGAATTGGCATGGGTATGATGTCTGTTAGCTTTTCTCATTTCATCTGCATTTTATCACCACCATCACAACCAAGATATGGACCTCTTCCATCACCACACAGTTCTCTTTCGGGTTACTCATTTATAGACCCACTCATCTCTTCCCTCAAACCCTACTCTGGCACCACAAATCTGTTTTTCATCTCTATAATTTTGTCATTTCACAGAGGTTGTTCACATGGAATCATACAGCATGCGGCTAGTTCAGATTGGCCTTTTCACTCAGCATAATGTTCTTAAGATCATTTAAGCTGTTATGTGGATCAACAGTTATTGTTTTTAAAGATTTTATTTATTTATTTGACAGAGATAGAGATAGCCAGCGAGAGAGGGAACACAAGCAGGGGCAGTGGGAGAGGAAGAAGCAGGCTCATAGCAGAGAAGTCTGATGTGGGGCTTGATCCCAGAACACGGGGATCATGCCCTGAGCCAAAGGCAGACGCTTAACCGCTGTGCCACCCAGGCGCCCCCAATAGTTATTTTTTTTATATTGATAAGTACTACATTGAACAGGTATACTAGAGTTTGATTAACCATTCACCTACTTAGGGATATTTTGGTTGTTTGCACTGTTTTAGCTATTACAAATAAAGTAGGCCATTCACATTTAATGTAATTGTTGATATGTTGTGACTTATGTCAGCCAATTAATTTTCTTTTCTGTTTGTTCCCTCTGTTTTTTTTTATTTTTCATACATTCTTGTGGGTTACTTGAACACTTTTTAGAATTCTGTTGTCATTTGATACTGTGCTTTTGAGTGTAGGATGTAAAGGTTTTTTACTGGTTGGTCTAGGTATCACATTTTGTGTATATAACATCACAGTCTACTGGAGTAGACATCTTGCCAGTTTGAGTACGGTGTAGAAAACTTACATTCCTTTACCAGACATTATACTAGTTCAAGAACATCCTTTGGCCATCCCTCATTTATAATACAATTGTCTTAAACATTTCCTCTTCAAATTTTGAGAACTACGCCACACAATCTTCTAATTTATGCTCAAACCATCAAACACAATTTAGATAACTCAAGAGGGGGAGGAAATCCTATTGTATTTACCAAATTTTTATTCTTTCTTCTTTCATAATATTCCTTGATTCCTTCCATCATTTCCTTTGTGTTGCATGAACTTCTTTAAACCATCTTTTTAGAGTGGGTCTACAGGGGACACATTCTTTTCATTTACTTCCCCTACAATGTCTTCACTACTTTTTCATCACAGAAGGATTTTTTATTTTTTGCCTGACTATAGAATTCTAGGTTGACAATTCTTTTCTCACAGTGCTTGAAAAATGTGCCACTTCCTTTGGCTCCTGTGGTTTCTGATGAGAAATACACCACAATTCAAATGGTTTTCCCTAGTTCATAAGGTGTCTCTTTCCTCTTGATGCTTTCAAGAATTTTTCTTTGCCTTTAGCTTTCCAAGTTTGACTTTGATGGATCCTGGTGGGCATTCTTCCTATTGATCTGGTCAGGGTTTGCTCAGCTTCTCGAATCTGTAGCTTTATGTCTTTCACCAACTTTCTCAGCCTGGCCCTCTTTCTCCTGTTTTTCCAGGATCCCAGTGACACAGGAGCCATTCTGTTGTCCACGGGTCCCTTGGGGGATCTGCTCTTTTCTTTCCTGTCTGTTTTCTTTCTGCTGTTCAGATTGGGTGGTTTCCATTGTTCTATCTTCACATGCCTTGATTCTTTTCTCTGTCCTCTCTGTTCAGTTGTCAAGCCCATGTTTTGAGATTTTTAAAAAAGATTTTATTTATTCATTCGACAGAGATAGAGACAGCCAGCGAGAGAGGGAACACAAGCAGGAGGAGTGGGAGAGGAAGAAGCAGGCTCACAGCGCAGGAGCCTGATGTGGGGCTCGATCCCAGAACACCGGGATCATGCCCTGAGCCGAAGGCAGACGCTTTACCGCTGTGCCACCCAGGCACCCCTGTTTTGAGATTTTTATTTAGCTGCATTTATCAGTTCTAAAAATTCTATTTGGTTCTTGTTTATATCTCTTATTTCTTGGCCGATAATACCCCCCACCATTTATTTCAAGTGCATTTGTAATTGCTTATGATTCACTTTTCTTTTCTTTTTTTTTTAAAGATTTTATTTATTTATTTGACAGAGATAGAGACAGCCAGCGATAGAGGGAACACAAGCAGGGAGTGGGAGAGGAAGAAGCAGGCTCATAGCAGAGGAGCCTGACGTGGGGCTCGATCCCATAACGCCGGGATCACGCCCTGAGCCGAAGGCAGACGCTTAACCGCTGTGCCACCCAGGCGCCCCTATGATTCACTTTTCTAATGGCTTTGTAAAGTTCCTTGTCAGATAAGTTCAATGTCTGCATCATTTTGGTGTCTGCTGATTCTCATTCAGGTTCAGGATTTCCTGGTTCTTGGCAGCATGAGTGTAGTGTGCTACATTCTAGTCTGTTGGCCTGTTGTGACACCAGCCAGTGGGGATGGGGAGGTGCTGCTTCAATGTTGCCAGGGGGGAAATGTGGCTCCTCACCTCCCCTGCTCCCCACATGGCGTCTGCCTGCACCAAAGGGATGAGGTGGGGGCTCATAACCCCTGGGCACTAATCTCTTGTTTGTGTTCTGTGTTATCTCCTTAAGCAGTGTGTCATGCTACTTCTGCATCAGATGGTGATGGTGTCCAGTGGCTTTTGTTCTGAGATGCTGGCATTTCAGGTCTGTGTTCCTCTGAGGGCTCCAGCTCCCTGTCAAGGAGTGTGAGCTGGGAAGGCTAGAGCCAGCCCTGACTGGGTCAATGCATGAGTTTAAGAATACGGTGCAGGTCAGTCCCAGAGCAAGAGATACAAGGCCTGCAAAGCTCTGTGAGCCAGTGTGCCTGCTGTCACTCCATGCTCTGGTGTGGTAGGAACTGACACTCAGGGAGACATCTGTTTCCATCTGCTGAGGGTCCCAGGTGGCCCACACCTGTTTGTGTCCTCCCCACCCAGAACCCTCAGATGGCCCTGAGATGAGTTCAAATGTGTACACCCACCAGAAGTAAGTGTGTCTGTGCTCAAGGGGCAGGTTTAGACAATGGAAGAAGCCAAGGTCAGACACTGGAAGTGTTCCTCCTACCTGACGACAAAGCCTGTAGATAAGACTGCCAAGGGCACCCTCCTAGCAAGACCTCATTGAGTTCACTCGTTCACTGCTGAGAGCATCAAAGGGAGGAGGGGGGGCCTGGTGCTGTGCTGGGTGATCCTGACAGCATCTGTGAGACAGAAACCCCAGACAGCTCTGGGTCATGTGCCATCAGTAACTGAGGCCGTGGCAGTCTTTGTGAAGGTGGGGCAGAGTGGGGGCTGGAGGGAGGGACTGGTCAGTGGAGCCTGGGGAGAAATGCTGCTCCCATGGCCTCTGCCTGCTGGAAAGTATGGTGTGGAGCCCCTTGACTGGAGCTCAGTGCAGGTGTGTCAGTTTTCTGTTGACATGTAACAAATCAGCACAAGGCCAGCGCATCACAAAACTCATGCATCTCACCGGTCTGTAGATGGAGTCTGGGCAGTGTGATGGGTCCCCTGCCCCGGGTCTCACCAGGCAAAAGAAGGGGGCAGTCAGGCTGTGTTCTCATCTGGTGGTTGGTCTGGGGAAGAATCCCCCTGCATCATGGGCAGAATTGGTGTCCTTGTGATTCTAGGGCTGACATCCCTGTTGTCTCACTGCTGTCAGCAGCTAAGAACCATCCTCATGTCCTGGCCCTCCTGGCCACTCACACACCTCCATTCTCTGTGACCTCTAGGAGGACTGGTCCCAGCTACAGGATCACCTGATTAAACAAGACCCACTTGGACACTCAGCCTTGTCAAAGTCAACTGGTCAGTAACCTGATACCATTACACTCACAGGTGCACCTCCACTCAAGGGTTGGGGCCTCTGCAAGGTGTGCACACCTGGGGTTGGGAATCTTGGGGACACCCTGTAACACTGCCCACCACACTGGGCTTGGAAACTGATGTTTGTCTATGTCAGAGTAAAGCATGGGGCTTGGATCTTTCAGGCAAGAATGGGTTGTGCCACTCTCCCCAGAGTGGTTTCTGACAGGGAGGTCCCTGGTTCTAAGAGTTTGGGGACAAGGCTTCTCAGAGCAGATGCTTCTGCAGATGGACATGCAAGTCCACAGGCTCACGTGGCCTCTCCCTGCCACCGTGGGGCTGGTGTGTCCAGGCATCTTAGGTGCTGGCTGGGTTCTGTGGCTGCGGTGTGGTGCATTGTCTGTCTTGTTGCAGGTGTCCTTGGTCTCTGGAATCCAGGGCTGACCTTATGAGATGGGGGCTGCAGTCTGTTCTAATTCGCCATGCCAATGGCTGTCTTTCCTCAATTCCAACCTTGATGTTGATGACCAAGGTGACACCTCACATATCACATTGCTGGTGCTCTTGCCTGGCTTTCAGCCTCGCATGCACATGTGTGTTGGAGGCCTGCCAGCAATCCTTGCAGGGCTGACTGGAGCCTGCCTGGCTTCCTGCTCCCATGCTTGCTCTGCGGTCTGATCTTAGTGCTGCAACCTGAGTGACCCCGATGTGGGCTCCCGGGGCATGTGCCCACTCTGCTTCCCTGGTGTCCGAAGCACCCCTCACCCAGGCCTTGCTCACCTCCCTGTTGACCTCCAGCACCCCATGCGCCCCACCTCAAGCTGCTCAGAGCTCACCCCCCACCACCTTCTGGGCTGGAGCAGGTGCCACTGTTCCAGAGAAGCTAGCTCTGACCCCTGACAGCTCTTCCCGGGTCTAAGTTCCCTGTGCTGTGTATCACCACGTGGGTTCTCCTGTCTATGTAGCTGCCTGTCACCTAACGGGCAGTCTGCCTGTCATCTATCTATCATCTATTGATCCACCTATTGATTTATCTATTTATCTATCAATCTACATTATCTATCATCTCTGTATCTAATCATCTATGGACCAATCTATGTATCATTGATCTATCAATCTATTTATTATCTATCATGTATTGATCTAACTGTCATCTATCAATCAGTCTGCCTAACTCCTTTCTATCTGTCTCTCCATCCAACTTATTATCTGTCTCCCCACAGGAGAACAGAAGAGGGCGATATTTTGCTCTCCTGTTCCCTGCTGGATCACCAGCACCTGGCACAGGCTGAAGCCCTTGGTGTATGATAAATACTTGTTAATTGAGTGAGCAAACACACGCAAAGCAGCACTGACCAGCAGGACTCCCTGCTGCATGCTCTGAACCTGGGCTGCTCACTATGGTAGCCACCGGCCACATTCGCTTCCATGCACCTAACATGCGGCCAATGCAGCTGAGGGCCTCAGCATTTAGTTTTAGCTCATTTTAATGAATTTTAACTTTCATTTAAGTAGCCACATGAAGCAGGCAGCTCTAAGGTGCTTGGTAGGGGCCTGGCATGCCAGCAGCATCTGCTGAAGGTCTGCTGTCCCACCACGAAGGAGACGGCCAGCACTTTGTTTGCAGTGACCCCCTGAGATTCAGTCTTGGTGGGAACCCACCCAGAGGCTGCCAGGGCTGCTCCCCAGTCCTGCAGGGCAGCCCTTTATATACTGTGTTCTCCCATGCATGCTTGAGAGAAACCCCCAGATTTGTGGGTGCCGTGCACAGAAGCACATGTCAGCCTCCTGGGACCCATGTGTGGCTTGTGATGGGTACACAGGGAGCTGCCATGTGTGGCAGGTGAGGGGTCCAGCTCTTCCTCTGGGAAGTGGGCCCTGCCCTGAGATGTCTCTCCTCAAGGTCTGAGGCCCCAGGCTCCTGATCCAAGCACAGGCACCCTCAGCTGGCTTTGGCTGGACAAGAAAGCCACAGCAGGGAGCTCACCTGTGCTCACCTGTGAGCCTCATGGGTCTGGTTGAGGTGCACAGCACACAGCAGGGAGATGCTCCGCAGGACAACGGGCCCAAGGACATTTCTGTTAGAGGACTGTCTCTACTCACTGTCGATGCTGCTGGGGCATGACAGGGAACACAGATGCCAATGCCACATCTTGGCAGGGTCTCACCCTCCTAGGCATGCCATGTAGTAGAGAACCATGGAATGTCAGCTCAGACCCCTGGGCTTCATGACTTGCAGGTGAGCAGTTGAGGCCTCGAGGCTTGCAGACAAATGCAGCAGAGTGCATCGCCTGGGCTGTGCCCTCTTCTCCTTCCTCCCTTGGATCAGGGCCCTCCAGTGGCCTCAGTTTACCCAAATCACCTCTTTCCCAGCTGTGTCTCCAAACACGGTCACAGTCTGTGGTCCTGCAGGCTATGAATTTTGGGGGTCACAGTCCTGTCCACAGCTGCCTCAGTGGACTCCAGCTGTCTCCTCAGCTGGGGGGATCTGCTGGGCCTCACCCTGCCCTACTCTCTGGAACCCCCAACTTACCCATCTGTTTTCTTTCTTCCGAGAGTCTGCTGTAATCTCTGCCTGGCTTCTCCTGATGACTCTTTCCCGTGGGCCTTATATCTTCTCATTCATTTATGACCATTTTCGTGAGGCCTCAGGAAGAGGAAGAGATCAGTGTGTAAGCTCCACAGCCATTTTCAACCAGAAGTTTTCTTGTATCTTCAAACAGTTAAATCTTCCTGGAAACATTATTTGAAAACAGATTTCCTCTGGGGGACATTTATAATGCTTGTAATTTTGTACTATTACAAATGATGCTTTGGTCATGATCCCCATCCAGAACGTTTGTGCATCTCTGTTATTTTTCTAGCATAAATGCCTAGAAACTGGGCCAGCGCTTTGACGAGGCTGAAACTTCTGAGGTACGTTGCCGGATGCCCTACAAAAAATGTGCAGCATTTTACCCTGCCACCACCTACATTTCCTTCTTAAGAAAGGCTTTCTCATGAAATCAACAGAGAGTTGTCATTCTTGTTTTGGTAAAGTTTCTGACACCCTCTCAACATTGTTTATAGCAGAACTAGGGCTGCAACTTTCTTTCTTGTTTTCAAATAGTTCATTCCCTTTAAATTGGTTTTCACTTGGCACAGCTCCTCTGGACATTTGTGGGTCCTCCCCTCCTCCAACTGGCTGACTGTGGTACTGCGCTTGGGAGGGACCCAGGCAGGGTGGATTTATAGCACTGAGTGCTTACATTAGAAAAGAGAGCAGGCCTCAGGACAATATTCTCAGTTCTTGCTTCAAGAAACTAGAAAAGGAAGAGAAAAATAAAACCAGAGCAAGAGGAGGAAGGAAATAAAGAGCAGAAATGGATGAAATTAGAAACAGGAAAATTGAGAAGTCAATTAAGCAAAAGCTGGCTCTTCAAAAAACTCAATCATGTTTATAGGCCTCTAGTGAGTCGAAGTGAGTCTGAAGAAGTTAAAATGAGAGAGACACAAGCCACCAAGATCAGTATGAAATAGGAGGCATCACTACAGATCCTGGGACATCACAAGGATCGTGAGGTAGTGCTATCAACAACTTTATGCTCAAAAATTGAATGAGTTAGAAGAAAGATCAATTCCTTTCAAACTATAGATTATCAAAACTCAACGAAGATTAAAGAAACCACCTGGGTAGTCCTATAACCATTAGAAAATTTGTGTAAATAAAAAGCTCCTAAAAAAAGAAATCTCCAAGACTGGTGGTTGCACTGAAGACTTCTATCAAATATTTAAAGAAAAAATAACACCCATTTTATATAATTTCTTCTAAGAAATAGAGATGGAAAGATACTCCAGTTCATGTTAGGAAGCTAGCATTGCCCTCCTGATGCCCAAACCAGGCAAAGACAGAGAAAGCGAGAGCGAGAGAGAGAGACTAATATTCCTTATGAACTTAGAAGCAATATTCTCAGCAAAATATTGGCAAATCGAATTTAGCAATGTGTAAAAAGAATTATATACTATACCAAGTGGGATTCACTTCAGATGTGCAAGTCTGGGTCCACATTCGAAAACCAATGACTGCAATCCATCACATCCACAGGCCAAAGGAGAAAAATTATACGATTGTGTTGATAGATGAAGAAAAAGCATTTGAAAAAATCCAACACTCATTCATGACAAAAACTCTCAGAAAACTAGGAATTTAGGAGAACTTCTACTGATATAGAGCATTAAAAAAAACACACACACAAACCAAACTCTGTAGGTAATGTACTTAATGGTGAAAAATAGAAGCTTTCCCCCAAAGCTGGAGTACATGGCAAGGATATCTGGTCTCTTATTCAACATAAAATTGGAAGTTCTAGTCAGTGTAGTAAGACAGGAAAAAGAATATTAGCAGATGACATGATTATCTACATAGGACACCCCAATGGATCTTAAAAAAAAAATTCACAAAACCTTCTAGAACTGAGTTCTGTGAGTTTGCAGGATACAAGATCAACACACAAAATCCATCTCATGTCTGTATACTTACAATGAACATGTGGAAACTGAAATATGATTTTAGGGGTGCCTGGGTGGCTCAGTAGGTTAAGTGTCTGCCTGTGGCTCAGATCATGATCTTGGGGTCCTGGGATCAAGCCCCGTATTGGGCTCCTTGCTCAGCAGGAAGCCTGCATTTCCCTCTCCCTCTGCTTCTCCCCACTGGTTGTGCTCCGTCTTCTGCTCTCTCTCAAATAAATAAATAAAACCTTAAAAAAAAGATATACAATTTCCTCCAAGAAAGGAAATGCTCATTGATAAACTTAACAAAACATGTACTGGATCTGTGTGCTGAAATTACAAAACAATGATAAAAGAATTCAAAGAAAACCTCAATAGAGACATGTTCATGTTCATGAGTTGGAAGACTCAACATAGCAAAGATTCCAGTTCTCCCTAAATTGATCTATAGGTTTAATGTAATCCCTATAAAATCTCAGCAAGGTTCCCCCTGCCCAGGCACAGACAAGCTTATTCTAAAATATATACGGAAGGGCACAGTTCCTAACCTATCCCAAAAATCTTGAAAAAGAAGAAGGAAGTGGAAGCACCAGTCTTCTCAGTGTTAATGCTTTCTATACAGCTACAGAAACGAAGATGGTGTGGTATCTGTGCAGGTACACTACAGACCCTGGGACATGACATTTGCAAACCAGGCAACTGACAAAACAATCATACCTATGACATAGGAAGAGCTTTCAGAACTCAACATTTAAAAAGCCAATCCAATTAGAAAAGGGCAAAAGACGAAGAGATCTTTCACCAAAGAGGAGATACAGATGGCAAATAAAAATCATTGATGTTCAACAACATTAGCCATTAGGGAAACGCAGATTAAAACCACAATGAGACACAACCACATGCCTATAAAAACATCTAGAATAAAAGAAAAAAAAACAGCGACAATCCCAAATATTGGCAGGGATGTGGAGAAACAGGATCTCTTGTATGCTGCTGGTGGGAGTGTGCAATGGTACAGCCACTCTGGAAAACAGTTGGGCAGTTTCTTACAAAACTAAACCTGCAACCACCATATGACCTAGCCATGGATCTTCTGGGCATGCATCCCAGAGAAATTAAACTTCTGTTCACACAAAACCTTTACACGAATGTTTACAGCAGTTTTTACTCGTAATACCCAGAAACTGGGTGCAACCCAGGTGTCCTTCGATGGGTGAGTGCTTAACAAACCATGGTCCATCTGTAGAGTGCAACCCTATGCAGCATAGAAAGGAAGGAATGTACAACATGGATGGATCTCCAGGAAATTAGGCTCAGTTCAAAAGCTAGTCCCCAAGGGTCACACACTGTATGATTCTATGTGTGTAGCATTCCTGGACTGACAAAGTGATGGATGGAGAACAGGTTAGTGGGTGCTGGCGGCAGGAGGTATGGTGGGTGAGGCTATAAAAGGGAAGCAGGGGGGACCTCGTGGTGATGGAGATGCTCAGTACCCGACCATGGTGGTGGACACATGAACCCCCACGTGTGATGACATTGCATGGACTGAACACAGCACACGACGAGTGCATGCACCAAGGTTGATGGATTGTGTCAATGGCAGTTTCCTGGATGTCATATTGTCCTAGAGTTTTGCAACAGTTTTTCCACCAGAGGAAGCCAGGTGAAGGGTACCAGGCCACCTTTATTATTTCTTGCAATTATATGTGAGTCTACAGTTTTCTCAAAACAACAAATTTTAAAAACTTTGAATCATGTTAAGAAATATTTATTATGCACCCAAGTTGCCCAACACACATCTCACGGAGGGCAAGGCGGTGTGAACAGATGGTGTCCTACTATGAGGAAAAAGCTCCATGTCCATTGCATCTGTCTCAGGACAGGTCCTGCGCTGGGCACTGCCAAGAGGGTGTGTGCAGTGGCCAAGAGGCTGGCTGGGATGCTGGACTAGGATGCTGGTTGGGATGCTAAACTGGGTGCTGGCTGGGACATTGGGCCAGGGTGCTGGCTGGGATACTGGACGAGGATGCTGGCTGGGATGCTGGACCGGGATGCTTGTCTAGGTACTGAATTGGGTGTTAGCTGGGACACTGGACCAGGATGCTTGGCTGGGATGCTGGATTAGGCACTGGCTGGGATGCTGAACCAGAATGCTGGCTGGGATGCTGAACTGGGCACTGGCCGGGACGCTGGATCAGGACGTTGGCTGGGATACTGGACAAGGTTGCTTGGCTGAGATGCTGAACTGGGCGCTGACTGGGATGCTGAACTGGGCGCTGACCGGGATGCTGGACTCTGGGACGCTGACTGGGACATTGGGCCAGCTGACCTGCAGGGGGCAGCCTGGCCACGTAGGTATGGGCTGTGGTGGAGGCTCCACTGAGCTTAGCTTCCCAGTCCCAGCTGTGAGAGCACCAGCCTTCTCTTCCTTCCCCTCTCTCTCATGAGCGTGCACGCACACACACATGAACATGAGCGCACATACACGTGCCCCACAGGCCATGAGCTCATTCTGCCCACGGCTGGCAGGCTGGGTGGGATCATTTCTCCTTGAGCTCTTTGTCCAGCTCAGTTTCAAATGACTCATGAGTGGCTTTCACCATCTCCCCCAGGGAGACCCCCAGCTTGGCCCCATAAACCTTCCCAATTAGGCAATGTTTCCTGATAAGCGGCTGCTTGCCTGCTCCTTCCAGACCACCCGGAGAACTGCACCCCCTCCTGGTCCTGGCAATAGCTGGCAGTCTCCCAGAACTCCACCCTCGTTGCTGTTGACTGGGAAACTGAGGCTCACGGAGAGGGTAAAGATGGGGTGGGTGCCAGCTGGGAAGGCAGACTTCCTCTTGTTCTCTGTCCCCTTCATCTCTCTGTCTCTGTCTCTCATCTCCTCCGAGGGAGGAGGGGACAGTTGACACTTCTGCCACCACACTCAGATGGAGCCTTGGAGATGCTGAGTGGGCCTGCCCTCACCCAGTCTGGGTTCGTGGTGACACCCTGACTTTGCAGGGGTCTGCTGTTCTGTTGAATCTTGGGCAGCACCCTCTGCATGGCTGGGGACCTGCTCAGGGTCCGTGGCTGTGTGGGATTCCAGCAGTTCACGGGGACGTGGGCAGGGCAGAGACAATCCACCCTGGTCTGGACCATTCCTTGGTCTCCCTCAAGCCACACAGGGCAGCTGTAGCCCCTGGACCAGCAGTGGAAGCTTGTCCTGCTGCCGGCTCTGGATATGCTGCCCTGGCAAGCTGAAGTGTGCCCAGGCAGGCCTAGGTGGCTGTGGTGGGGGACAAAGTGCTTCCACCAAGGGAAGCCCCAGGCCCAGGCTTCTGCAACGGAGATATAGGGCCACTTTGCTATTGGCCAGATGCCATTGGCGATGGCCAAGAATGCTGATGAGAAACATCTGCCCTCCCTGGACAGCATCCCCTCCTTACGCAGTGCTGAGACATGTGAGACTGTCTGTTGGGAGGCCAGGGCCAGGCATTTGTGTCCCTAGCCTGCTGTGTGTCCTTCGTTGTGGTTCTCTGGGCCTCAGTTTACCATCCAGGGTCAAATGAGCCGATGCTGGTCTGTTGATAGCTGTTCCACTCAGTGTGGCTGACCTACCGGGGACAAGCCAGGGTAGGTGTTCAGGTGGACAGGGGTCTGCCGAGGTGGGCTGGGCTGGGTGTAGGTGGAGGCAGGAGCACAGGTGCAGACGTGGGGGCGCCCAGGCCTCTCTGCAGAGGTTCGAGCACCCGAGGGCCCGAGAGCAAGGTGAAGGCCCATGGGTCATTGGGGAGGGGGGAATGTAGGCAGAAGCAGGGTGAAGTTTGAGGCTGGTGAGAGGGAGACTGACTCGAGGGTCTAGCTGAGGTGGGGGTGTCTTCCCCTGGTCTGCTGTCATCTCCCAACGGTGCAGGGGATCCAGGGGGCTGACACAGCCCAGATCTTTAGTTATGTCTCATACTGCACCCAGCACTGGGGACTCCCACTTTGTGGCTGGCAAAACCTGGTGGTCCCGCGATCCTTGGTTCCCACTCCTCAGACTGGAGGGTCTCTCGGAACCCCACCCCTGCTGATGTTTGGGGTGGCTGAGTGGGGGCTTCAGATGCGGTGCGGTGGGTGGGCTCAAGCCTGGCCTGGGCTCCCTCCAGTCACTACGAGCCCAGACCGCCTTCCCCCTCCTGAGCCCGCAGATGGCGCTCATCCTTTCCGCCTCCCTCTCCCAGCTGTGGCCCTGCCGCAGGTCCTAGACTGGGACCTCCACCGCCGCCTCCTTCCTCCGGACTCAATGGGCGGCGGACGTGAGAACCCTCCGCTCCCCGCGGAAGAGAGCTCTGTAATGCCTGCACCGCCTTCCAGACACACGTTTACAATCTCACACTTCATTTTTCTTGGACGCAATCTCCATGCCTTTAAACATGTCATCACTCTGTGTCCCTCCCACCCCCTGCTTAGCACTTCCCGGGTGTGGGAGGCAGGCTTCAGGTGGAGGCCCCAAAGGTTGCACAAGGCCATGGTCGTGGGGGGCAGGGCAGGGAGCCCCCGCCCCCGGCCCCTGCAGCCTGGGTGGGCTGGGGCTGCCTTTGGTCAGCCTTCTCTTTGCGGAGCCAGCCTGTTGGCGAGCTGGCCCAGCACGGTGTGAGAGATGAGGGCAAAGGAGAGGGGTCCCGGAAGAGGGGAATGACGTGAGTCCAGTCACACCCACAGAGAGGGCTAGCCATGGGTGGGGGTTTCCACAATATAACATCACAACTTAGAGAAAGCCACAGCTCCCTGGAGTTAGATGGGTCTCAGATGGGGAAACTGAGTCTCTGAGAGGAAATGATTTGTCCTGGCCCCATCTCAACCCCACCCACCCCTCAGTCATGCACCAGGAGCTCCCCAGGCAAGACGCTCACCCGGGTGGCCTTCCCAGAGAGGCAGGAGCTGTCCTGCTCCCAGGGGCCCCCCCCCCCCCCGCTTTGCCTCTGAGCACTGTTCCAAGACAGGTCACCGAGTGGTAGATTCTCAGAGCCTACCAGCCCAGCCTTTGGAGGTGCCCAGGGCCATTGTGCCCAGGGCAGCTCTCTCCAAGTTCACACAAGCTAGTAGGGAGCGTGGCTCTCCCTTGGCCTGGCTAGTCAGAGGGGGTCTTTACTGTTGTCTGGAGGCTGGTAGTCTGTGGGAACATACACCGCAGCCTGGGCCCGCGATCGGAGCTGTGCGGGTGCACGTGGCTGCTGACCCAAGGGGCCTTCTAGCCGGTTCTCCTCGAACCCAATCTTGTGTCTGTTTAGTTCAATTTTGGGCTCTCTGACACCACCTTATTCCATCAGCACCTCCGTGCCTTCTCTCCTCCGCGTGCCCTGCTGCTCTTCCTGCCTCTGCCCGCGCCACGCCCCTTTGGTCCACCACCCCGGCCCCTTCCCCCAGCCCCCACTGTACAAAGACCCTGAGAACGGGGGTCGTCCGAGCCTCGGCGCCGGCAGTGACCTCAGCCTCTAGCTCACCTCCCTCGATTTAATAAGGATGGTAAGACAGAGGTCCCAAAGGGTTAAGCGACTCAAGACTTTGCCCTCCACCGGCAAGGTCGCCTCATTCCCAGCGAGCAGCGCCCCTCCGGCCTNTAAGCGACTCAAGACTTTGCCCTCCACCGGCAAGGTCGCCTCATTCCCAGCGAGCAGCGCCCCTCCGGCCTCGCTTCCCGAGCGATCTGGCTCCGGAAAGAGCTCCGGCATCACCTGGTGCCCGGTCTCCCTTACCATGCTAACTCCCAGGGAAGCGGGCGCGCGCGCTTCGGCTCTGGGCTGACCCTGGGTGCTCCAGGGCCCACCTCCGCGCGTCCCGGCCTCGAGCTCCGCCCCGCCCCCGCCCCCGGGTCCTACG
>NC_048220.1:508449-525129 GCF_002007445.2 Ailuropoda melanoleuca
GGGGCGGGCGGCCCAGGTGCGCGGGCCCCGAGCCGGCAGGCGCGGGCCGACGGGCTGCCGGGCGCTGTTTGCGGCGTGCGCGTCGCTCCGTCCGCGGGTCAGTGTCCTCGCGGCTGCGTGGGGAGAGGGGCCGGCATACCCGACGGGCTGGCACGGGGCCGTGGTCCTCCGTGACCCCGGGAGTCGTCGTCTCTCCGACGCGCCCGTGCGCGGGGCTCCCTGGAGCTCGGAGACCAAGCCTGGTTCTGGCGCTCTGTTAGGCCGCCGAGTTCTGGCGGAATGGCTGGAGCCTCCCCTGGCCCCTACCCATCCACCCCCCTTGCAGCTTACCCCTCCTTTCTCTCCTCGAGAAGTTAATTTAACAACAACAAAAAAATACGTACAAAATCCAGATGTTCCTTGCACTCAGCCCCAAAGGGGGAAAAAAAAAACTCCAAGTTGGAGGAATTTATTTTTCTTGTGCTTTGCTTCATACGCCCGCTCGAATCCCGGCCCGCGAGAGCTCTTCTGTGGGACCCGGCCCGCTGCGCAGGGCCCGGCTCGGGCCAGAGAAGGCGCACCCCCCCCCCGCTGTCTCACGCACTGGTCGCTGCTCCGCGCGCTTCTCCTTAGTAGCAGTTTGCGTGGTTTTGGCGCGTCGCTCTCCGCCGTTCTTTCCTGCCCTTCCTCGTCCCTGTCTCCCAGATCTGGGATATCCAGCCCAGAGACCTTTGGGGACCCTCCCTCGATGTGCCACGCAGATGGGCACCCTGAGGTCCGGGGTGGCACGGCGCAAACAGCCCTCTGGGCCCCTCAGCCTCGGCTCCTGCCGCCCAGGCGCTGCCCCTGGAGCCGCGGCCCACCCTCGTGCCCTGGCCCCTGCCCTGGGCGCCCCGTGGCTGCTCCTGGCCGCCGCCCTCTGCCCGTCACCTGTTCCCGGGCCCGGGCACCGTCGCGCGACGGCTGGCCGGCAGAGGGCCCCGTTGGTCCAGAAATGTGCCACCACCAGGGCTGGGAGAGGCCACTGGGCGGGGAGCCCTGCAGGTGTATCCTGTTCTCAAAGAAAATAAAATATTTTCATGGGAAACTTTCCCTTTGTGTTTTTCTTTCCCCCCTTTCTCCTTCTGTTCCTTTCTCCTGGGTCGTCTTCCAGGGTCAGCTCCGTGTCTCCTTCCCCTGGAGACCCCACCCGGCAGACCTCTCCTGGCTCCGGCTGTGGGCCCGGCCCTGCCTGGGGCCTGGGCTGTGCGGAGGCTGGCACGCCCCTGTTCGCCATCTGTGCAGCCTTCGCCTCGCCCTGGCGGGCAGAGGGAGGGTCAGAGGATGGCCGTCTGGCCGCAGGTCCACGGTGAGTCACGGCAGCCTGTCAGCCAGCTGTGCCTTCCCGCTCTGCCGGCCCAGCCTTGGGTCTGCTCACCAGGCTTCAGACACACCCTGGGCTTTGTCTGCTCTGCGAGTCTCCCTGCTGCCATCCCACAGAAGGGAGGTGGGGGTCCTGGGTCCTGGCTCCCACCCCCCACCCCCCCAGGAACGTCGGGACTTTGCATCTCTGGGGAAGTTGCTGAGCTCTGCCATTTAGCCAGTGGGCATGTGGGTGGAACGCAGGGAGGGCTTGGTGCTCCTGTGACCCCTCTGGCCAGCTCTCTTGCCCAGCACTTTGGCCCCAAAGTCTGTCCTGTGGGAAGCATAGGAGGCAGATGTGCTGCCCCAGGGAAAGCTGGCTCTGCTGGGGTCCCTGCCACCCCCAGCACCAGGCAGGAGAGCTGGGTTCTACGTGATGGACAGAGGTCCTGGAGTGGGGGCAGACCTGGTGCCAGCTGGACAGGCAGAGGAGGGTAGGGACCCAGCGCTGGAGGGGTCCTTACCCGGCAAGCTCCTTGGGAGGTGATTCCCAAGGTGGAGCCAGACCCAGAAGGAGAGGAGGGGGCAAGATGTGCTCTGAACTGGTCTGTGTGTGGAGGTCCAGCCCTTCTGGTCTGGGGCCCTTTCTCCTGGCCCAGCAAAGTGACAGGAGCTGGAGGGCTGGGGGGAGGAGATGGCCCAAGGTGGGCAGGGCAGGGCTGGGCCCAGGGGTTTCCCTCCCAAGGTGGAGTGCAGAAGGAGCAGGAGGAAGGAGCTGGGATTCAGGCCCTCTTTCTCCCTTCCCCCTCTCCGAAAGCTCTGCCTGGCACAGAGGCTCGCAGGCAGGCAGAGCAGCTCCAGTTACAGCCCAGAAACCAAGAGAGGCTGGCCTGGGATTGGGAGGGGGGTGTCACGTGGGCGGCGGGAGCCCTCCCTGCCCCCTCCCGGAGGCTGCAACCCAACCCGCCCTGCTCCTGTTGCCCTCTCAGCCTCTGGCCGCTAGGCAAGACCCTCCAGGCTGCTGGCTGACCACAGGGAAGGGGCTCTTCCCTCTTCCTCCATGGCCTGGCCCGGCTTCTTGGCGGTGTGGTTAGCAGGTGGCATTTCCATCTGGTTCTCCAGGGGCCTAGATAGCTTGGACTGATGCCCTCCTGAAGGAGGGGGGTGCCTGGCTCCCAGCAGAAAGGGGCCGGCCTGAGGTCTTCTGGTGAGTTTGGGAAACAGACCCAGACACCTACCTCCCCATGCCCTGTGGACCTGAGTGGGCTAAAAGCTTTCCCTGTGCCTGGCCCTGCGCTTGTTGTTCGAGGGGAGAAGATGGAGCTGAGGGGTGTTCTGTGTATGCTGAAAATCTGTTCAGGAAGGGTTGCCCTTAAACCCAGGGTGAGACGCCCTGCTGCCCCCCAAGCATGGAGCCAGGGGCCGGGTCCAGGAGAGTGAGTACCACAGTGCCTTTTTCTTAGAGATTCCACGTGGGTCAAGCCAGCCCCAGCAGAGGCCCCCAGGGCGGCCACTAGACTTGCCTCCAGAGGCTACCAGGGGAGCGGAGGCCTGAGGCTTCCAATGTGGGTCGTCTTCAGAGAACTAGGAGAGACTGTCATGGGCCCTGAGGCCCTTTCTTGGGGTTGGTCCCTGCACCCCACATTCTGTGGGAAATCTTCGCAGGCTGGCTTGGGGAAGCAGGTCTGTCCGGAGGTCTATTTGGGGGAGGCTGCCGTGGGCGTGGTGCCGGAGGGCTCCCCCAGCCAGTCCAGACGCCAGTGCCTGGGGGCACTCAGAGCTGGTCTGAAAGGCAGCTAAGGTGCTCTGGGCCACTGAGAATGGGGCCATTTAGGGCCCACGTTCTTTCTGTGATTGAAATAGAACCACTATCCCGTAAACTTACCCTGTTAGAGTGTGCAGCTCAGTGGTTTTTGGTACATCTACAAGGCGGTGTGGCCAGCACCACTATCTAATTCCAGAGTATTCCATCACCCCAGAAACCTCATATCCTGTCTCCCCACCCCCGGCCCCTGTCAACCGCTGATCCACTTTCTGTCTCTGTGGATTTGCCTGTTCTGGACATTTTACATAAGTGGAATCACATGGCATGTGGCCTTCGCGTCTGGCTCATTTCCGCACGCACAAGGTTTTCAAGACTCATCCACGTCATAGCATGAATCTGTGTGTCACTCGCTCTGTGACCAAATGATATTTGCTTGTGTGGACACAGGATTGTCCTTTCCTTCGTGCATCTGTCGACGGACACCTGGGTGGGTCCCACGAGTGGCTCTCGTCACGCTGCGGTGAGCATCGGTGTACAAGTTTTCCTGTGTGTGCAGTCCTGCTGGGTCATCCCTAGAGGTGGAGTTTCTGGATCCTGCTGTAACTGTGTTTCTGTTTTTGAGGAGTGCGTGCACCAGGTTGGCTGTGCCATTTTATGCTCCCACCAGCCATGCAGAAGTGGGCCAGCTTCTCCACATAGTTGCCAGTTCCAGTTGTTTTTGGTTTTGTTTTGCTTTTTATTCTAGCCATCCTAGGTGGCGAGGGGTGGCATCTCATCACGGTTTGATTTGCACTTCCCGGAGGACTAGTGACGTTGGGCCTCTTCTGTGGGCCTCTTGATCATCTGTATGTCTTCTTTGCACAAATCTCTACTCAGTTTCTTTGCCTGGCTCTTGGCTGGGTTGTGGGTCTTTGTTGTTGATTTGTAAGAGCTCTTTATGTATGTGGATCTCTTCTTGGACAGAGGACAAGCTGAACTGTGAGCCAGCAGGCGGTCTCTCACGCATGCATTCAGAGGCTACTTGCAGGGGCCTTCACAGTGGGCCGTGCTCCTGCTTGGCCCCCAGCATGACTGTGTGGTGCAGGTCTGTTTGCTGGGGCCTGGTCAGGGGTTCTGGGGACTTGCACAGGAGGATTCCCTGGCCCTGCCCTTGGACACTGCTGTCATGGTGGGGGTGGCTGTGCATGTGGGGTCAGTGACAGGGTGTGGGGGAGCCCTCTGTGTGAGCCTGGTGTCCTGTATGGCCATGTGTCTGCTGGCTGCCAAGAGGAGGGGGTGCCCAGCTGATCCCTGGAGGAGGTAGAAGAGGGAAGGGCTCCAGGGCAGGAGGAGGGAGCCCTGGCATGGTACGCCTATCGTGGGCTGGGGGCTCAGGCTCACCAGTGGGGGAAGTAATCCTCTCCTGGTGAGGCTGGGGTGACCCGGAGTCCACTGGGGCTGGGGAGGGGCTAGCAGATGGGGAGGTGTCCCCGGTGATCCCCTGGTGGGGGACCTGGGGTGGTGGAGCCGTGAGCTGAGTAAGCAGCAGTCTGGGCTGATGCTGTCCACAGAGACCCACCTCGAGACAGACGTGCTGGGAGCAGCCCTGCAAGGCCTCAGGCCCAGCATTTGGTGGGGAGGCCATAGAGAGCTCCAGAGGCTCCAGAGAGTGTGGGCCTGCAGTGGGACCTAAGGGAGAGGGACGGTCCAGGCGAGGGGCCTTCTCCGCAGCATCTGGGGTAGCCGAGTGGCCAGCAGGGAGAGTGGCCCTGTGGGTGAGACCACAGAGCGGTGATCAAGAGGGGAATGTGAGGTTGGGAGGGAGTTCCAGAGAGGGAGAGCATGGAGGGGCCTGGACCCCTGGAGCTGGGGCAGGCGTGGGGAGGCAGGTGGGCAAGGGTGGGGATGCGCCCCCGGATCTCTCCTGTCCACAGTCTGTCCTTCCTCCCTCTCCTCCTGGCCAGTCTGCTCTGCGGGCTCTGAGCACCGCCCCCCCCCGCCTCCCCAGCACAGAGGCCAGGAGAGGCAGGTGCTGACGCTCAGCCCAGACCAGGCCTCTGGGCTGGGGGCCTCCCGAGGCCTCATGGGGAGCCTGAGGTGAGGAGGAAGCCACGGCCACCTGGCCCCCCTCAGCTGTGGGAGCAGATGTCCTGTCACAGCCGGCGGCCGTCTGGACGGGGGGACAGCTGGCCTAATCTCGCCCCCGTCCTCGCCACTGTGGCCAGGGCCCAACTCCAGAGCCGAGGGCACTAGTGGGACCCTGCCCGGGCTCCCAGGGTGGCCCTGGTCCAGGGCGCCGCCCGCTGCCTGCCCCAGGGGGCCCGCCCATGTTGAGGACAATAGGAGAAGTGTGTGGGGAGATTTTCTTCTGGAAAAGAATGCACGCACATGATTCCGCGATTCCTCGCCAGGGGCTGTGGGACCTGGACTCCGGAGGCGTGATGAGCTGATAAGGGGCCTGGGTTGGTTTTCCTGGCTGCAGAAAAATGACACCTGTCAGCAGGGCCAGCACCCGGCCCCCTTAATCCTGGAGGGGCACGGGCTCCCTTTGTGTATTGTCCTGGTGGGCAGTGTGGGCGCCCCTGCAGGGCACGCTCTGGCTCGACGAGCCGACAGGGGTTTCTGGGGAGGCACAGTTGTGTGGGGAGTGGGCGAGGCCAGGCTCCTGCTTGCAAGCGTGCCTCTGGAGGCTGTGGAACAGGACTGTCGGCCTCCCCCTGCTCCAGGGGTCGACCTGGGCTGTCACCTCCTGCAGGAAGCCAGCAGCAGCCTACCTGCAGCCTCCCTTGGCTGCCCTGGGCTGGGAGGTCTGAGGCACGTGGGGGATCCCATTGGTCCTCTGCTCCCTCGCTCTGCACTCAGGAGCCCAGTGCAGGGTCTGAGGGGCTCCTTCCCCAGGCTGGCCAGCGCCCTGCCCACCGCTGGCCCTGACTTCCCCGGCGTGCGAACAGTGGGCCGAGGTGCTGCGGACCCCATACTCGGCCTGTCAGATGGGGGCTTTGTGGGCCCTGTGCTGGGGGGCAGAGGGCCCCTCTGGAGCCCCCAGGGCAGGGGTGTGGATGGAGAGCTTGGAGCACTCCCTGGTGTGCACAAAGGAGGTGGGGGCCTGTGGGCCGTGCAGGGGCCTCCACAGGAGGGCAGCGCCGACCTGGGTGGCGTGACGGTCGCCCGGCTCCGTGACCCGTGGGCCTGGCCTGCCGTCCTCCCCTGCCCCTCCCAGTGCGGTTCCTGGCTGGCCTGGAGCCTCTGGCCGCAGGAGGAAACCCGGCCGCCCAGCTGGCAGGCCCTGCTCCTCGAGACCGGCAGCCGGACGAGGGAATGGAAAAAGGCAAGCCTCAAGCTGCGTTTGTTTTTCTTAGCGATACCTGAGGTAGACGAGGCCAGGGAAGTGGTCTGGCCCAGGACGAGAGGCTGCCAGGGGCTCCCAGACCAGAGCATGTCAGAGCCGGCTCCCTCCCGGACAGAGGGAGCCGCAGCAGCTGTCCCAGGCCCCTGCGGGGTGGGACGTCCATTGGGGCTGTCCCGGTGTCTGTCCCGGTGTCCCCGTCTGTGCTGGGGTGGTCATGGAGGTGACACTCCTGGCGGCTTCCCCAGCGCCCGCCTGCCCCATGTCCTGCCTGTTCCTCCTTGTGACAGCTCACTGGGACTCGTGCTGTCTGTGAGCCCTGGGGCCACAGGGCTCCCTCTGTGGCACCGACACCCGGCAGGACGAGCACGGAAGAGAAGATTGCAAACGCAGATGTGAAAGGCCTAGACACGGCATCCTGGTGGGGGCACAGAGGCAGCCCGGCTGCTCCCCTTCCTCCAGGAGCCACAGCTCCCCGTCCTTTCCTCTCGGCTGTCCGTGAATCTGGGGTCCCGTTCAGCCCATCTGGGTGCCCACAGCCTGCCACCCCTGCTCCTGAAAGAGGCCGGTTGGCCAGCAGCCTTCAGGGCCTGGGGTCCCAGGAGTTTGCTTGCCCTGGGGTTGGGCTCACAGACACCAGGACTTGTGCAGTGGAGTTTGCCAGGCGTGGCTGAGTCCTGTGTCTGCCGGCTGACCCCCAGGCTGGCCCAGCCTGAGCCAAGAGCTCCCTGAAGCATCTACTGTGCAGGCTTACTACGTCTGCATGGACACAGCCCATCCATGAGGGAGCTGGGAGGGGGTGCCCTGGAATGTCGGGGCCCTGCAGCTCTCACAGCTGACGGAGAGGACAGCTGTCGTAGACGCAGGGGTGCTCGGCCCGTCGTCAGCGTGGGGCCACCCTCCCGCCCTGCTCGCCGTGGCCTTGGCCGATGGCCCCTGCCTCCTCCTTGGCTTGTCTGGACAGCAGATGACAGTGGAGCCCACAGGGAGCGCCCAGGCTCCGGCAGTGTCTGCACCCCCACGTCCTGTGTGCTTGGCAGGGAGACCCGGACAGGACTCAATTAGGCAGCAGGCCTTGGGAGGATGGAGGGTTAATCTCAGAACCAGTTTCTCAGCATTGGAATTTGTTTTGAATTTGATTCACACAGAAATTAAACGCCGTCTGGTGGGGCTGAGGTTTCCTTGGCAGGGCACTGTGGCTTCTGGAACTCCAGCCTCTTCTCCCTCAGCCCAGCCCAGGGAGCTGGGTTTGTGGGCAGGGTGGCCCTTGGGGTGGCCGGGCCTGTTGGCAGGAGGAAGGGCTGTTGGAATCTGCCCCCACTGCAGAGCGGGAAGGAGCAAGAGCTCTGGGGACCAGGCCGTCCGGGGCCCCGTGGCTCCCAGGCTCCTGCCTGAGGACAGGGGCATCCCCGGCCCCTTGGCAGCAGCCCCCGTCCAACCACCTCGCTGCCCTTGGGGCCAGGTTTGGGACACGTCTGACATGCTAGGTGCTCAGAGGGGTGGCTCTGTCCCCAGGCCACCAAGCGTGACAGTCTCAGGCCTGGCCCGTGGAGGGAGACAGGTGCCTTGACTTGGCTGTGCCTGTCCTGGGTTATTTTCACTCCCGGTGGGACTGGGGTGGGGTCTCCTCCCAGCCGTTGCAGGTTGGTCAGGAGGATGGGCCCTCAGCAGCACAGAACTGGTCCAGGGTGGCCGTGCCTCAAGATCCTTACCTTAGGGGCGCCTGGGTGGCACAGCGGTTAAGCGTCTGCCTTCGGCTCAGGGCGTGATCCCGGCGTTATGGGATCGAGCCCCACGTCAGGCTCCTCTGCTATGAGCCTGCTTCTTCCTCTCCCACTCCTCGTGCTTGTGTTCCCTCTCTCGCTGGCTGTCTCTATCTCTGTCGAATAAAAAATAAAATCTTTAAAAAAAAAAAAAAAAAAAAAAAAAAAAAAAAAAAAGATCCTTACCTTAACTACATCCACAATGGTCCTTATTCCAAACAGGGTGCATTTCAGGCTTCCAGAGGGTGTAAATTTGGGGACCTTTGTCTTCTGCATCTTGCACTCAGTGACCAGCACAGGTCAGGGGTAGCTGGCGGGCATGCGTGGAGATGCTTCTGTGGGCCTCAGCACGTACGGCAGCCGACCTGTGAGCTGAACGTCACAGGCCGAATGGCAGTTCTTGGTGTGCTTTCTGGAGTGAGATAAGCCTGGAATTTCTGCAAGGAGTAGGAGACCACTAAAACTGACCCAGCAGGTTTGGAAAAACCAAACGGAACTGGGGGAACACGTGAGTTGTCAGTCGATTCGAGAACAGATTAGAAGTAGCTGAAGAGAATTAGGGAGGTTGGAAGATGGGGCGGAAGAAGTTATCCCGAGGGTGGCCCGTGGTGGAGACTCCATGCCTCCATGGAGGCCAGAGGCTGGACTCAGGGACTGGCGGACAGGGGTCCCATCTGAAGAGAACGGCTGAGATTTTCTGAAATTCTCAGAATCTGTCAGCATTACCTACAGGATTGGGGAGGCCCTGAGGAGTCCAAGAAGAAAACACAGAAATCGTACCAGAACATACAGACCTGGAACCACGAAAGGCCCCAAACAAAGAACCGTAAGAGCGGAGTCTGGGAAAACAAACGCAGATGACATTTCAAGGCGAGTCAGCCTAGCCGCGGGCTGCAGAGTGGCCGGTCGGGAGGTGAAAGAACGGCATTTCAGACAAGCTGCAAGCTGCTCTTAGGGACACTGTCCAGGAGCGGGTAACTGGGTGCTGACCAGCTTCTTGTCAGGTCCTAAGAGTGGGACTAAAATGCACAATGGCATGCAATTTGGGGAGTCCGCAGGGTTGTGTCCTCATGTAGGTGAGCTACAGACACGTGTCCCTGTGAGGCAGCCATGACGGTACTGGGGACTCCCGGGCGGAGATGGAATCCCAAGAAATAACCTGCAACGAGGCAGGACCAGAGGGCCAGAAACAGAGCGGGCAGGGCCGACAGTGGAGGACGTGCCCCAGCTGTAAGGCTGAGCACATCGTGCTTGTAGCAGGGTCTTTGATCACTGGCTCTGGAAGACACACAGACAAGATGTCAGCATAGAGAATGCAAGAGGATGGAGAGAGAACACACCAACTTAGTAGACCGTAAGGGAAAGAGCAAAACCAGAGAAGAGACAGAGAAAGATGCACCATGATCCAGGCTCTGCATAGTGACCCGGGCTGTGACTCAGGCTCTGCACAGTGACCCAGGCTGTGACTCAGGCTCTGCATGGTGACCTGAGCTGTGACCCAAGGTCTGCACAGTGACCCGGGCTGTGACTCAGGCTCTGCATGGTGACCTGAGCTGTGACCCAGGGTCTACAAGGTGACCCGAGCTGTGACCCAGGGTCTGCACGGTGACCTGAGCTGTGACTGTAGCTGAACACAGTCTCCAAGCTGTGACCCAGGCTCTGCATGGTGACCTGAGCTGTGACCCAGGGTCTGCACAGTGATCTGATTCTGACACAGGTGCGGTAGGAGCTGAAATGCATATTTGAGAAGTGGAGAGGAGCCTGGAAGCGTTCGGCAAGTGTCGGTCACAGATTTGAGGAAAAGAACAGTAAGCTAAACCCGGAGAAAGCAGAAGGAAGAAAGTAGAAACAACGAAACAACACCTATGCATTAGAGAGGAAGGGATCCGTGTGTGGGATGACCTGACCAGCCGGCCAATGTGGAGGGGCTCAGAGTGGTCCCGCTACCAGGAAATCACTGTGGGTTCTGCAGGCAGAAGCAGGGGATGTGGACACTTCGGTGCCAACAAGGCTGCAGATTCCGAGGAAATGCAGAAAACCAGAAGAGTAACAGAAACAGACCAAGACAGAGAAATGATGAGAGTGTGTGGTAAGCGGAGGAACGGGTCACTGGGTACGCAAATGGTGTGGCCGGTGCAGAGAACAGCCCGACGGCCCCTGCCCGGGTGCTTCAGGTCCGTGGCGAGTGCCTGCGGGCGCTGCAGACATGTGTGCACTGAGGCATGTGCACGCCCCCAGGGCAGGGCTCCAGCACTAGCTGACCAGCACCCAGTGTGTCCGGGCGCTGGGTCGTGTGTAAATGCAAGGCAGAGAAGCCCCCGAGTAGAGCAGCACTGGTGCTCTCGGGGCGAGAGCGCCCACACCAAAGGCCACGTGCCGTGTGGTTCCCTTTGTGCGAATGTCCAGGACAGGCACACCCACAGAGACAAAGTGGATTCGTGGTGGCCAGGGGCTGGGGGCGCTGGGGGCAACAGGGGTGCGTTTCTGTTTGAGACCCTGAAATTCCCTAAAATCGACTGTGGCAGTGTTTGCACATGTCTGAGAATATACTGCAAAACCCTGAATTGTAGACCTTAAATGGGTGGTTTTACGGCATGTGAATTTTATCTCAGTAAAGTTGTTTGGAAAAGAGAAGGAAAAAGAAAAAAAAAAAGAAAAGTAGTTGGATCAGAAGGGAGATCTTTTCATCCAGAAAAGGTCAGACTGCGTGGCTTCATGGCAAGTTCTCCCACACAGTTAAGAAGATGTGATTCTAATCTGACCCATCTTCCAGGAAATTTAAAAAACGAATTCTCTTGAACGCACCGACACCCAGCAGGATGAGCACGGAAGAGAAAATTGTAAATGCAGATGTGAAAGGCCTAGACACGGCATCCTGGGGTTACAGCTAGCGGCCCAGAGAGAGGCCAAGCCCCTCCACTGGGGCACGTGGTACCTCGCCTCAGGAGAACAAGGGAGTGCAGTTCCTTGTCTTAGCAGATTAAAGTGGAAGAATCCCATGCCAGCAGAGGCAAGGACCACATCTCTGACCTTCGATGTCTGCATCTGTTGGTGAGTTTTGAAAAGCTCACAGCAAACGAAAAACAGAGGGGAACGGCTGTGGGGTGCCCAGGAGACAGCCTGCAAACCTCGTGCCTCTTGGTGGAACGGCCAGAGCTTCCCTTTCTTTTCTTTTTTTTTTTTTTAATGTTTTTTCATTATATTATGTTAGTCACCATACAGTANTCCTAGTTCTTATGTTCCATAGATGAGAGAAATCATATGATAATTGTCTTTCTCTGCTTGACTTATTTCACTTAGCATTATCTCCTCCAGTGCCGTCCATGTTGCAGCAAATGTTGAGAATTCGTTCTTTCTGATAGCTGAGTAATATTCCATTGTATATATGGACCACAGCTTCTTAATCCAGTCATCTGTTGAAGGGCATCTCGGCTCCTTCCACGATTTAGCTATTGTGGACAATGCTGCTATGAACATTGGGGTGCATATGGCCCTTCTCTTCACTACGTCTGTATCTTTGGGGTAAACACCCAGTAGTGCAATGGCTGGGTCATAGGGTACAGAGCTTCCCTTTCAAGCCCAGGAGTCAGACAGGGATGCCCACTGCCACCCTCATCTGAACCCTCCTGATGCCTGCTGTCCTCACAGAGCCTCAGGCGGATGGGAGTGTGTCCGTCCTGTGACAGTCGGGCTCTGGCTGCAGGGCACGTTCCAGGGCTCTGGCCTCTGGTGCTCTGCCGGCCTGCAGGGCGTCTGCATCTCTCGCAGGCCGGGTCGGGCGGCAGAGACGTGTGTCTGGGCATGTGGAGGGGGTGAGCCGGGAGAAGGGTCCCTGCTTCCCGGCAGTGCTGCCCACAGTTCTCTCGCACTCAGGGCCTACCTGCCCGCAAGCTCACCAGATGGCTCTGTGCCAGTGGGCAGCTTCGGAGCCAGGGTCGGGGCGCTGGGCCCCGAGGGCAGCTGGCAGGCTCTGCACCATGGCGCTCAAAGCCCTTGCTGTGTCAGGAAGGCAAGCAGGATTGCCTAGGATAGCAAGAGGAAGAGAGCAGCCTTCGGTCCCGGCAGACCGGGCAGACTGCACTGAAATCCATCGGAGGTGAATCGCGGCGCATGGCAAGCGCGCCCAAGGCCAGCCAACATCCGGTCAGGTGCGCTTCTGTGGGTGGTACGTCATCACTCCTGGAATCTGGGACTCACCAGCATGGGGCAGACCTCAGGTGGGGAATCTACCCGAAGACCCCCGAGAGTGGCAGGAGGGACTTCCCGGCAGAGACTCACTCTGGCTCACCAGCAAGCCTGCGGCCAGTGTGAGAGCCTTGGGTGGGTTCTCAGACCTCCCATGGAAATGCACAGCCAGCACGTGCCCGCAGGACGGGCCCCAGCAACACACCAGGCCACTGACCACCGGCCCAGGGCAGAGCCCAGGGTAAGCTGCCGTGAGGGTGCGGTGACATCGCAGGGCAGTGTGGGGATGGGGCCCTCAGTGCCCTGCAGGAGGGACGCTGGCCCTGCCCAACCTGGCATGTCGACATGGCACCAGTGGATGGAGCGCGGGCGTCCCAGTGTTCAGGAGAAGGTGTTCATGATGTGACAGTAGAGGCAGGTTTCCAAAATGGGATAGAAGAGGCACATACAGAAGAAAGTTGCACAGGAAAGAGCTTCAGTTTATGTGGAGACACTGAGGAGAGCCCCCACGCTGTCCGGCGAAGGTTTGTGCCCACATGGTCACCACGGGGATTGGAGTGCTGTCCCCTCTGACCTCAGCAGGAAGGGACTCAGGAGCTCCCAGTGCGAGGCTGTTCCTTGAGTGAGGGCTGTGTTCCCCAGCCCTGCTGCCTGCTTCCCCGTGCATCACTCTGTCTTTTGAAAATACCCGTCACAAAGCTCTGGTCTGCCACTTAGACCTCGAGATGTCTTCCTGGCCAAGCACTGGCCAAGGGCAGCCGGGTGGGGCGGGGACGGGGGGGCTCCTGCTGCCTGCCCACAGAGGGGTTGCTCCCTGTGGGCAGCCGGCCCAGGCTCCACTCCTCTGAGTGCTGCCCATGCGCCTGTCCACCCGCCTGCCCCGGGCCAGACGCCTGGTAGGGGGGGCAGCAGCTGCATCGAGCCTGGTGGCAGGTGCGCTGGTGTGGGGTGGGCGGCTGGCCTGGGGCATTCTCTGGGCTGGAAGGTACAGGCCCCGGATGTGGGCCCATGGTTAGAGGCTGGCCGCCGCAGGCTGGCGTACAGGGCTGAGGGGCTGTATGTGGAGCGCTGCTGTTTTGAATAGGCCACCCGTTGTCCCACGCACGTGTGACAAGCTCACAGGCCACAGGGACAGGAGGGTGCTGCTTCTGCCCCAGGCCTCCTCTGTTTTGGGCTGACCCATGTCTGCAGGCTCCGCGGCACAGCCGGAATGATGGACCCGTGCGTTCAGCCAGGCCCGGGCCTCACGCTTCCGTGGATCTCGGGTCACTGGGTGTCGGGCTCTGTGTGAGCGATGTGAGTTTGTACGTCTGCAGCCTGTAATTGTGGGAAGAGCGTTGGTGGGTAGCTTTAGAGATGTTTGGTCCAGAATAGCAGCCGTGGAGGAGTATCTCTTTCCCGTGTCCAAGACAACCCTGGTTTGTGCTCATCTGAGGAGTGAAAACTAACACCAGGACGGCTGGATTTCGTGTTTCTTAGAGGGGCGGAGTTTTAACAGGCGTGTTCCCCTCCCCTGAGCCATGTGTGTGTACCCCGTGCGCACTTGCAGCCCCTTCCTTTTATTATCGATCCGTAGGGAAAGCCTGCTCGTGCACGCCTGTTTGAGTTGAGCATACCCTAGTACTTAAGGGGGCCTGGGGCAGAGACCGGCCTCAGTGTGGACACCGGCTGACTGTGGGCGTGTGTGTGTGGAGCCCTGCTTTCAGCTCCCGTGGGCGGCGTGTGGACCCAGGCACCCCAGCAGCTCTAGGTGGGCTGGGGGGCGGGGTCACTCACCGTCGACCCCCCCCCCTTGTCCACACCCAGCACTGTCCTCACCAGCACAGTCCCAGGTACTCCTGGGTGGCCTTGCTGTACTTGGTCCTTCTGGACGCAGGAATGTGTTGGCACCAGCCTGGAGCTCAGCTGATCTCGGAGAATACACTCTGGGGGACGTGTAGGTTGTGGGCTACAGCTCTGCTGATATGCGGGGGCACGCGGTTCCGGGCACAGCTGTTCACATTCCTGTCTGGGGACGAGTCTCCACCGTGTGAGCTGCCTTTGTGTGGGGAGAGCAGCTCTTGCAGCCTCCGGTGCAGGTCCTGGGCCCCTGCCTGCCCCTGGCCCAGGTCACCAGCTGTCCTTGTGCTTGGGGCTGTCTGATCTCCAGCATGAGGATGAAAGCATACAGTGCTGCCCAGCATCGACCCCGGCCGCATCCCTGCAGCCTTGGGCGTGAAGCCAGAACCCTGGCATGGGAACTGGGGGTGCAGGTCACTTTCCAGTACAGTGTCCTAGCTCCAAGCTCACAGGTACCTTCTCCCCAAAGGCCTTGCTGCCCACATGGGGCCTGTCCGTGGGTGGAGAACTTTGGGGCTTCTCCTTCAGCCCATACCCATGCCCCATGCCGGTCACAGTGCAGGAGGTGTCCCTCCCGGCTCAGAATGTCCCCAGGCACGTGCTCTGCAGTGTCTGTAGGACTCCAGCGCGTGGGAACCCGCTGTGGGTTCTGCAATACCCCTGTCTTCAGGGCCAGTTGGAGCCCCGCTCCCTGCAGCTCTCTGCTCAACTCCACAGAGCTCACTGGCCCGTGCTGGCTTGGAGTAGGGCCAAAGCCTGGGGTGAGTCTTCTCAGGGTACACACTGCATCTGAGTGTGAAAAGGGTGGGAGGCCTTGCTTCTTTCCCCTCGGTGTCCATCACTGGCCTCAGGTCTGCCTTCATGGCTTCACCCTCCTTGGTGTGTGTGCAGGAATGCCTCTCTCCCACCTGCCTGCCTGCTGGCTCCCCTCTGCACCCCAGGCCCAGCCCAGAAGGGAGGGGCTTCGAAAGCCAGGAGCTCAGGTGGTCCCCAGGGAGCCTGGCCTGCAGTGTTGTTGCTGGGGTCTGGTAGAGGGTGGGGTTCAAGGAACCCCTGCCTGAATCTCTCGCCCTGTAGAAAGCTGCGAGGAGCCTGCCCCATGGCCACCATGCCCTTGAGGGGGCTTTGGAGGGACAGCAGGAGGAGGGATGGGGCAAGGTGTGGGGTTAAGTGTCTGGGGATGCCTGGCACCCCTGGCTCCTCTGGGTTGGCTGCCTGGGGTGGGGAGGCTTGTTCCCTGTGATGCTCATGTGGGGGGATCTGAGTCCCACCCATGTCTAGCTGGACACCTCTCCCGCTTGAGGGCTAAGGATCTGGCCGAGGCTGGGCATGGGTGTGCCTGGAGCCCAGATGTGGTGTCACCTGTGTGGGGACACTGAGACCTGTGGGAAAGAGCAGAGAGCAGACGGGAGGTCAGGACCAGTCAGTCCCTGGATGGAGCCCACGAAATGGGGCTTGGAGGAGCCTGAGAGCAGGTACTGCATGAGAACCAGGAGCCGGCCTGCGTTCCGCCGGGAGGTCGTCAGTGGCCCAGGAGCTCTGGGAGACCCCACTGGGACCTGCAAGGCCATCGGAACAGGCTGCAGGAGAGCAAGGAGCCGGGATCCTCTCCAAGAGGCTTCTGCGCCATGGTGCAGCTGGGCCATCCCAGCTGGGGTCCGCAGAGGGTGGGGGTCCTGGGGCTTCCATCTGGGTAAGCAGGGAGAGGAGCAGGTGGGTATGTCGGATGTGGTCCCCTTTTGGCCTGGGCTCCTGCACCGCTCCCTGCCCCAAACCATCCGCGCCCTTGGTGCACACTGTGCTGGGCAGTCCTCCGTGTGTGTGTGTGTGTGTGTGTGTGTGTGTGTGTGTGTCGGCGTTTGCCTCTGGGGCGGCCCTCACCCTAGCCTCTCTGTACCCAGGCTTACGGGCAGCGAGCCCCTGACCATCCTCCCGCTGACCCTGGAGCCGGAGGCCGCCGCCCAGGCACACTACAAGGCCTGTGACCGGCTGAAGCTGGAGCGCAAGCAGAGACGCATGTGTCGCCGGGACCCAGGCGTGGCCGAGACTCTGGTGGAGGCGGTCAGCATGAGCGCTCTGGAGTGCCAGTACCAGTTCCGGTTCGAGCGCTGGAACTGCACTTTGGAGGGCCGTTACCGGGCCAGCCTGCTCAAGCGAGGTGAGCGCGCGAGAGGAGCGCCAAGAGGCAGGACCTCCTGGCCAGCCGGCTCTGTGCCCCTGGCTGGGTCCCAGGGTATCTCGGGGGTGGGGTGGGGGCATGCGGGTCTTGACTTTCCTCCTGCCCCGCTCCCTCGCTCCCTCGTGGCTCCTTCTCCACTTGACCCGCCCTTCCATCCTGACCCATCCCTTCCTCCTCCTAACCCCATCCATCTGCAGGGCCATCCTCCTCATGCCCCGCCCTTCCTGTCCGGCTCCTCCACGCCGCTCCACCCAGCTTCAAGCGCCGCAGCCGCCTGCCTCGGGCTCCCGCCCCGCCCCTCCTC